>NC_143564.1:29504431-29807045 GCF_054136105.1 Typopeltis vanoorti | reverse complement strand
CACTAGGCTAACTGTGCAGATGTAAAAAAAAAAGAGTACATAGGACAAAACATTAAAAGGATGTACCTTACAGAAAAATAATGAAATACAAACAAGCAATGGACAACCCATATGAATTATTAATATTAAATTAAGATTAAAATATTAATCGCATTACAATTAGTCTTGATTACTACTAATACTTCTCGCCTGAGACGAAATTCAGGGAAATTTTTGAATCTTTCTGTTCTCAGGTCCCAAGAAAAGCAACTTGAGACGTCAAAAATTTTAATTTACAACCTGAAATAAAAAAAGCATCAAAGTTATTCTAATTTTTGAAATTTTAATTTTAGGAAAAGGAGTATTATATTATACAGATTATAGACGTTATAAACTTGGATCACCAGTCCTAGAAATAAAACTAATTCAAATTTTTTGCTAATTTGAGATGTAATTTGTAATTTTGCTAATTTGTGAAGAAATAAATACAGTGAAAATCTATTAATTATTTATTTCTGCACAAATTAACAAAATTATCAATTTTATTATCCAAAATTCTGGAGTCTTCTACAGGGTTGAACCAATAAGATGAACTCTGAAGGGATCACTATTATAGACAGCTTAGATATTCAGAACTCAATAATGGTGTTCAAGCATGTTGTCAGATACACACACATAGTTTAATGAATGTTGATTTTTTGACTGCTAAATAAAGCCTTGTGGGAAAATGGCCAGTCACTCCGACCATAGCATTTGCAATTTTGGTGGAAAGGCTCAAGTTCAAATACTTTTCAGGATGAACCTTTAAAACACCTATTCAGCTGAAGGGAAATTAGATGGTCTCACAGAGAGTGGGCAGGATTTTTTCCTTCTGAAAACCAGCAAATTCTAGCTACAATACCAACCAGTTTAGTAAATGGCAGAGATAGCCAAACTCCATATCTTTGATTATAGTGATATATAAAATTATATGGCAATCAGCTTATATCAATTATTTCTATTCAAATATCTCTGCATACTTTTCGGCATGGCTTCCCAGAAGAGGTGATGATGTTTACCATTTGAGGAATAAAACTCTTATAAAGATGTGTTTGATTTCAGAGGCATTCACCAGCAGTTCCCTTGGCTTTCCTTTTATGTTTGATGTCTATGGTGAATTCCCCCTGTGCTAATTCTTCTATGTCCAAAATACTGCTGCATGCACATTTCCAATATGGGTTCTAAAATTAATTTCAAAATGTCTAAAAAAACAATATTCTAATCAATATTTACAAATCAGCTTTACCGTGCTTTAAAAAAAAATAAAGAAAAGTTAATTTGTTATGCTTATGATGACACAGACTAATGTTTATTTTAACATTAGCTGGAGGTTCATACTCTGTGTGCTGAATGGAAACAGTTCCTACAAAAATCATATTTCTGAGAGCATTTGGGAAATTAATTAGTACATACAGCTAACTCCCAATATAGCAAACTACTAATCAAAGTCTTATAGGCACAGTATATGCTGAAGGGAGTATACTATAGCAAACTCTCCATTATGACAAACAATTCTGTGCTTCCAAGAAGTTCACCACAGTGAAAATCAACCATATAAGCATTTTTAATATATCATAATTCACTGTAATAAAGTATGCATATATTAATTTAATATTCACTGTATCCCTATACATGGCAATTTTTTCATCCAAAAAATTCCTAATTTTTTTCTGTTGTCAGAATATGTTCAAGAAATTTAATTCTGAAAGGAAGAAAAGTGATATGATTAAAATATGATTAAACAGCAAAACAATAAAATCAATTATTACAAGTGGTCTGAGAATTAAGTTTCCAATCTTCAAATTCTAATTATTCTAGTTTAAGTGATGCAATGATCCTAACTCAGTCTTATACTTAACAGTCCACTCTACCATTAAGAATACAAAAATTACCACTCACGCCTAATCATCAAAAGCAGTCGACGCTGACGGAGTCGGTGAATCATGAATAATAATAGTGCCAAGATTAGAAATGATGTCACAGTGCTGGCAACTAATCGCAGACCAAGGTTTGTGGCACTTAATGTATCCAAGTCTGTAAGAGAACATTTTCAAATTAACATGATGCTGAATTTATATTAAATGCCACTTGAAATTCATTACTTACAGCTAACTTGAAACTTTTAAACATAAATTTTGTATTTTGAAAATACATCTATTCGCTTTAAGTTCTCAAAAATATTTGATAATGGAATTATCATATTTTTCAGATAATTATCAGGAAGTGGCGCAATGCTCTAGAAACTGTTGCAAAAGTTTGCAAATGCAGGAAAGAGTACTACAAAAGGAATCAGAAATGATAAAGGTGACAACAACATCAGATAAAGATATTCTAGATGTCTGGAGTAATTACTTTGAAAGATTGCTAATGAAAAGAAGCGAAAGAATGGTGGTAGACTGTATTCGAGACATTATTCAAGAGAATTGCAATCAAAAATACATACCAATGTTTGAGGAAGAAAAGCCATTAAGAACCTGAGGTGTGAAAGGTAGCTGGAGTATATGCCATTTGACCAGAAATGATCAAACATAGTGTATAAAAGTTTTACAATGGCTCAGAAGGAATGACCAGATGACTGGAGTAGAGCTTGCACAGTAATCATTTACAGCAAGGCTCAGCCTTAGGTAATCCGAGGGCTGCATTAAAAAAAAAAAAAAAAGATTTATCCGAGGGCCGCATCCAAAGCGTATCTAGTAATTTAGTGAGCAGCAACACAACCTCAATAGCGCTGAACAAACTAATCACAGTGCCCGGAGCACGTGCGTTAGAACAAAACAATGCAAGAACACTTCTTCGACACATCTAATATTTGAAAAACACGTGGGTATATAGTGATTTAAAAATGGCAATTAAAATAACCAACATCGAGATTACTGATAGAATTAAAATATTTAACACAGATTCGGTTCAAATTGTTATTTTATTTTTTCGCTCGTGAAAATCAAAACCCACAGGTGGCCGCACAAAATCACAGAGGGCAGCATGCAGCCAGTGTTTTGGACCACCCTGATTTACAGAATGGGAAATAAAACAATATGAGTATTGTACTGGAATTGCCATGCTGAATGCTACAGGTAAGATTTGTGCCTATGATGATCACACAGAAGGTTCCTTCAAGGAAGAAGTGGAGGAATTTTTTGAGTCATTAGAACAGGCAGCAGACAAAGAAAATGGAACAAGTGGTCGTTGTTGGAGATCTGAATAGCAGAGTAGGAAATGAATCCCACCAGGCATATAGGAACATTTTGGGAAAATTTGAAGAAAAGGGCAAAGCAGTAATAACGATAAGTATTTACTGGACTTTTGCTCAGGACATGGATTAGTCATTACTAATACCATGTTTGAACATAAGGATGTGGCAAGTTCACATGGAGAGAAGACAAGAAATAAGAAAAGCCTAATTGACTACATCATTATTGACTGTGATATCTTCATGCTCGTTCAGGATACAAGAGTGTATAGATGATTTGAAATTGGAAGTGACCATTACTTAGTACTAAGCAGAACAAAAATGGATATCATATTAAAAAGAACAATATGTAAGAAAGTTTTAAAAAGAATTAATGTTGAGCAGCTTTTACAAGTAAATTGTAGACATTACTATACAAACTTTATTGAAGAAAAAAACGAAACAAATTGAAAACAAGAACAAAACCTTGGAGTCTCAGTAGCAAACTCTGAAGACATCGACTGATTCAGCTAGGGAGGTATATGGTGAAGTTGTCTGCACAGACACAAAAATAAGATCGCCAAAGTGGACCCAAGAAGTTAAAGAAGCAGTCCTGGAAAAGAAGAAAGCATATCAAAAACTCCTAGCAAGTAAGTCAGCAAATACCCTAAAAGAATACAGAGAAAAATGTAAGAGAGCTAAGCTGTGTGTAAGAGTAGCTAAACAAAAGTCACGGGAGGTAAGAATATAGAAAATAAATATCAAGAGTTAAATCAAAAATTTAACTTATTGATCTGAGAGTTGAGTTAAAAATAAAACAGTTGATTAAAGACTAGAGATCCACAGATATGAAAATTCTGAGAAAAATTAGGGGAAGGAATGAATAGATGGCATCAACAAGCAGAATCATATTAAAAATGAGACAATTAGGAAAGAAGTTGATGTTAACATTCAGGAATGTGTTAGCAGAACTAATCTCAGGCAGATGATGATGATGGTGATTTATGGTTTTAATGGTGCAAGAATAGCAAAGATCATACTATGCCATATCAAAGATAGCAGTACACTAGGTCCGGGGTCGGCAACCTTTTGAGTCGGAAGAGTCAAAAATTACAATTTACAAAATTTCAAAGTTTTTAAAGAGCCACAAAATTTTAAAAGGTTTTTAAAGAGCCACAAGATCTTATTGTCTTCAAGGCATTTTTGCACGGCATTCGCTATATCTTCCCCTCTAGTTTGTCCCGAGAGCGGTAGCAATCCTAGAAGTTCTTCTTTTGGACCTTGGGAAGACATATACCTGCCAAAAAGGGCAACTTGTGCCGTGTCTTTTATGTCGCAAGACTCATCTATAGCAAGTGATAAGGCAGAAGAAGGTTGAATATCTTCCACCTGCAAATATGTTACATTTGAAGACATTTTAGCTATTCTATCTTGTACTGTTTTAGCGGATACAAGAAGCTGGGCATAATGAAATATAATTTATCAAAAAACATTTTACAACGATATTTCCCAATTAAAAATACCTACCTAAATAAAATAAATAATTCTCTAATAATTTAATTATTAAAATAAATAATTTAGACACGAAACACTGTTTGTCTCACTCTCTCACGTACTGATTGACTATAAGTACATAGTTTCGTCGCATCTGTGGTCGCCTCCCGTGTGCGGTGATCGCCGACTGGCACGAACGGACTTGTCAGAACGTGTTTATCACGGCGCAGTCTGCACATTTTAGTTTTTTTTTTTAATTTTGGCAAATATTAGATACTTAGTTTACGAATAAAGGTGTTATGCCCAGCTATGCCGAAATCAATGAAAATTGCCAAACATATAAACTTCCGAGAGCTTCCGACGGACTGACGACAGTGACGATGCGTGTCACGGGGGAGGGGTGCGGTGAAAAGCGAGTACAAGTGGCTGAGAGATAGAATCGGTGCCTAATCCTCGTTAATCGATTCAGAACGATTTTTAAATTTTTTTTTTTGATAAAATAAATAATATTTGCGTATGGAACTAAAGAGCCGCAGCTTCACATCCAAAGAGCCGCATGTGGCTCGCGAGCCGCAGGTTGCCGACCCCTGCACTAGGTAGATTATACCATCCCTATTTAAACCTGATTTTGAATGAAAACATTTTCCTGTGCATCCTTCAATTAAAATATCCAGTTTGAATATATATAAAAACCATGAATAATTCCGTATAAGGTATCGTTTACACCACAGAGTTCGTATTCTGAAATTTCCTCAGATACTTTATTTTATGATAAAGTAAAATCAGATCTTGAAACCTCCTAATCTGCCTAAATCAAGCTTGCTCTTTTTACATCCTCAATATCCTTACCATAAGCTTTTATATTATCTGTACATACACTTTTTGTTTCCTTTTTGTTTTACTCTTTTCTCCATTTGTAAGTGATCTTAAGTAGTGCATTTTTGAAAATTATGGAGACAACTACCATGTTTGAATAAAAACTTTAGTTTAATATAATTAAAATCTACATTTGACGTTTCGACCTTAATGTCAAGGTCATCTTCTGGTGCATACTGGAGCACACAGAAAACAAGCTACACTACAATCAAACTGGTTTGTTAAAGTTGCTGACCAACCGCTACAACAATTGTTGGCCTGACCTCTTGGTGGGAAAAAAAAATACATCAACGCTAGAGTGTCCTATTATTAGTGTTATCTGTTGGTTGTAAACATACATTGGGCGCAACAACAAGTCTGTGTATCTATTTATATAAATATATTAACATCATGATTATACATGTACATTCCAGCCAGTTAGTATGGAATGGTTTCTAATATTTCTAGCATAAGTCAGGACTCTAGCTGAAGATTGGCTAGAGTCCTGACTTATGCTGGATCTTATATATTAGGTGGGCTGAATGTGTGCCATCCAGATCCTTGGAATTTTCATGCCATCTTTGTTATTGATATTTGGATGGTTTATCAGGATTTCGCAGGGTTCCTTAAATTTCCTTTCACACCAGGTTTTTATGTGGTGTAAAGTGTTGAGCACATGATCTGAGAGGCCTGCTTCACCATAATGGTTATATTTAATGTGTTCTTTCTTGCATATATAGGGATTGTCCGTCCTGTTTCACTAATGCACGGTAAGTTACAGGTGCAGTGGATGCAATAGACTCCAGGATGTGCCAATGGGAGGAGAGGATCCTTAGAGGAGCTGAATATGGTTTTAAGTTTAGTGGGTGGTTTAAAGGTGGCATTGAGGTTATAATGTTGTAGGATTCTGTTGATTTTTTCTGATAACCCTTTAATGTAAGGGATGGCTATAGTTTTACTGTAATCTAGATTTGTTTTTGTTGTTGTTTTATGGAGTATTTTATTAATAGTATTTTTGCTATATCCATTATTTATGAATGTGTCGCTGATGATTTTTAGTTCTTGTTTCAGGGATTACTGGTTAGAACAAATTGTTGTAGCTCTGTTTTTAAGGGTGTTAATGACTACATATTTTTGTGATGGGTGGTGGTATGAATTAGCATGTATTGGCTAGTGTGTGTCAGTTTTCGGTAGACCGTGAAGGATAGACTGCCTGAAAGAAGATGTGTGTCTAGGAACGGGAGTGAATTTTAATTTTCGGTTTCGATGGTAAATTGTATGCGTTTGTGTTGTTTGTTCAGGTGGCTAAGGAATGTGTTTAGTGTTTGTCGCCTGTGCGGCCAGATCGCAAACACATCGTCGACGTATCTAAGCCAGATTGTCGGTCTTAGCGTGGCGGAATCAAGAGCCCTTTGTTCAAAGGTTTCCATGTAGAAGTTAGTGATTGGGGGGGATAGTGGTGAGCCCATGGCTATACCTTCTTTTTGTAGGTAAAATTTGTTTTGCCACACTAGGTAACTGGACTGTAGTAAGTGGGCAAAGAGGGCCGTAATGTCGGGCGGAAATTTGTTCTGTAGTAGGAGAATTGTGTCATTGATGGGGACATTAGTGAAAAGGGCAGCAGAAATGTCGAAACTGACTAATAGGTTGTCTTTGTCAAGTGTTATGTTTTTAATTATGTTTATAAAGTGTTGTGTGTTCTTTATGTAGGAAGGGGAATGACCTACCAACTCCTTGAGTGTCGACGCTAATTTCTTGGCTAAGTGGTAATTGGGGCTGTCAATTCCTTCCACAATAGGTCGAAGGGGAACATTTTGTTTGTGTATTTTCGGGACCCCATATATTCTGGGGGGGGGGGCATGGTGGGGTTTGAGTTTTTTAACCATGTCCGGTGGCCAAGAAGTGATGGACTTGAGTAGTTTCTCTGTTTTATCCTGTTTGTTGGGTTATAATTTACCAGCTTATATGTGTTGTTATCGGCTACTAGTTGATTCATCTGAAGTATGTTTGTGTTGACCTGTCAAGGACGACAGTGGCATTGCCTTTATCTGATTTCGTTATTATTATCAGGGTTATCAGAAAAAAATCAACAGAATCCTACAACATTATAACCTCAATGCCACCTTTAAACCACCCACTAAACTTAAAACCATATTCAGCTCCTCTAAGGATCCTCTCCTCCCATTGGCACATCCTGGAGTCTATTGCATCCGCTGCACCTGTAACTTACCGTACATTGGACGAGAAACAGGACGGACAATCCCTATACGCAAGAAAGAACACATGAAATATAACCATTATGGTGAAGCAGGCCTCTCAGATCACGCGCTCAACACCTTACACCAAATCAACTGGAAAAGCCCCCACTCTTTACACCACACAAAAACCTGGTATGAAAGGAAATTTAAGGAAGCCTGCGAAATCCTGATAAACCACCCAAATATCAACAACAAAGATGGCATGAAAATTCCAAGGATCTGGATGGCACACATTCAGCCCACCTAATATATAAGATCAAGCATAAGTCAGGACTCTAGCCAATCTTCAGCTAGTATTAGAAACCATTCCATACCAACTGGCTGTAATGTACATGTATAATCATGATGTTAATATATGTATATAGATAGATACATAAACTTGTTGTTGTGCCCAATGTATGTCTACAACGAACAAAGCGTTGATGTATTTTTTTTTTCCCACCAGAGGTCAGGCCAACAATTGTTGTAGCGGTTGGTCAGTAACTTTAACAAACCAGTTTGATTGCAGTGTAGCTTGTTTTCTATAGTTGTATGCTCCAGAAGATGACCTTGACATAAAGGTCGAAATGTCGAATGTAGATTTTAGTTATATTAAACTAAAGTTTTTATTCAAACATGGTAGTTGTCTCCATAATTTTCAAAAATGCATTCGGATCACCGTGTAAGCTTAAAAGAAAGGATCTTAAGTAGTCTTCAAAACATTCTGCTACTCAGAAAATCCCTGACTTTCATTTAATTAATTTACATGTAACTTAAAATTGCTATTTTTTTCTCTAAATTCTCTATGGACACATGGTGGCTTACCATGTGAAACTTTTTAATATGCTTTTTCTTTTCAGGGAGTTGTTTAACTTCCTGTATCACCATGGATGCCTTATATTTCTATCTTTGCAGACATACTCACTATGTACTTCTCTGCTCAACTAACGCGTTCTTCACATTTCACTCTCTTAAGTTTGGTTCTTGTTTTTAAACTCCTTTTTTTTCTCTAATAATATTTATATATTTGGATCTATAGTCACTTCTGTGAGCTGTTCAACTTGGAGATTCTTTCTAAAACTTTATCCCACATTTTTAACGGAGATCCTCATTGTTATCTTGCCTAACAACAAGTGGTTTTTCCTCTTCCTATTTCAAATTCCTCATACTCTCTTGTATCCTGGACCAATCTGAAGACATTGCTATTAACATTTGAACTACAATTATGAACATTTTTATGTTGAACATGATGTTGGGACCATACAGTCAACACCCTTAGCTGAAATCTAGCTAGTACTTATCACTATTATTAGCATTGCTCTTCTAACAATTTTCAAAACGGTTCTTTATACCTGGGTGTTAACTCTTACCCTGCTATTTAGGTCCTGTCAATAATTAGTCCCACCTCATTTTTTCCCCCCTCTATATCAGTTGTTCTTTCCAAGGGCTACAAAATTCCTCTATTTCTTCAATACACCTACTGTGGAATCAAAAGAACAAATAAGTCTTATTATCTTCATTATCCAATTTCACATTATAAAATGCGCCTACATTACTCTACTTGAAATTGGCTCCCATTCATGAAGTTTATTTTCATGTTTAGTTTTAGACACTAACCCCACCCCCCTTTTCATGTTTCAAAGTGCCTAAATATAAAACTTAGAAGGATCTCACTGGTTTTGGTCTTCTTAGTCTCAGCATTATGTTATTATTATTACTATTATGTTCCAGGGAGTCCAAAGACTCATCGAGGGAGAGTGTGCCAACAGCATCAAACGATTGATCACCTTCCAACTACTAATCACGTTCAAACTTGCTTAACTTTTTGCTGAGCTATTAGTAGCAAAGGATCTACCAATCGACCAACCTTTGCTGGCAATGTTGATGTGCAATTTCTCTAATTCCCTGTTACATCCACTTCTTTTGCACTGATGCTTCTTATTTTGTTCTAATATCAAACCCCTGTCTCCCCAACACACACACAAAAGGCAGTAAAAACCATAGCACAATAGTGCCATGTGTGGGCAAGTGGCCAAGAAGAAGAAATCTTTTGATAAGCATTCTGAACAACTGGAAGTTGTAATCCATAGGAAAAAACTGTACAGGGAAGTCTATTCTAAAGCACCTAGGAGGATGTGAAGTTGGTCTGGTATGCTTGCAGCAGGAATGTTAATAGATACTGACTAGCAGTTGCTCATAAATATGGGCAAGCTAGGAAAGTGGGACTGGAGAAAATCAACATTTAAGGAGAGAAAGTGAAAATATTTCAGAATGACTGGTGACAGTGGAAGAGCAATAACAACAACAATGAAACTGACCAAGTGTGACAGAGAGATTTTAGAGGCCTAAGGGAAAGTGGAACGTGGTAGCCATTACAATGTCCACAAAAGTACTTGTAAAAGAGGGATAAGATGGAAAGAGAACATACATGAATAAATAGAGTGAGTCTGTGAAGGTGCGTGTGTGGGGGGGAATCACCAATTAACCAGACAGATCTCTTCTGGATGGCATTAAGCATTGTTAGAGGCTTTAGTGCATCGCTCCATATGAATAATATTCTATAGTAGGGAAGGATTTGGAATAAATACAATGTTAGGAGTCGTAAAGGTAAGAAATAATGCTTTGAGCAAAAAAAGTCATCCAGTTTTATGAAGATAGAGTACAGGTATCCCTCGATTAACGCAGTTAATTAATCCCTCGATGTTACTGCATATATCAAAATTGCGTTAATCAAAATCTAATAATCAATGGTAAAAATTACAATTCGTCCATGATCGATTAATGTATTAATAATTCGTTTTATATGGTACTGTTTTTGGAAAGATAAAATACGAATGCAAAGTAAATGTTTAATAAATGCTTGTACCTATATTATTTGCTGCAATATTTTTATCAAAAGAAGTTATCAAGAGTTGTTTGAACAGTTTTAGTTTTTTCTTATCGGCATAAATTCTACGATAACAAGCAAAATGACTCTCTAGACCTCGGCAAACAAGCAGTAAAACATAAAGAAAAAAACACTGCAAATATAATACATGATGGTACAAATTAAGTGGATATTGAATCCAACATTATTTCATAGCCGAATATATATATTGAGTTTCGTGCCGAATATATAGAAACTAAAAGTTTCGGCAGATGCAAGCATAAGCAACCTTATTGGCAACTCGTAGTAAAGGTGGAGTAAGCTCCAGATCACTTTCCTTAGAATTTTCAATAATGTAAAGCACATCACCTAGAGGACATGTATGACAAATAAGCCTTTGGCTCTATATTTCAGTAATACATGATGGTTTATTTATTTTCAGTTACAATCTAGAAATTATTGAACAAAGAATAAAAAAAAACAACAACAACTAAACCATACTATACTGATAACGGAGGTCGCGGTATCTTCCAGATACAATTTACTGTCAAATATCACAAACCTTTACATAACATATGTTAAACCATACTGAGCAAAAAACAGTGGGGAATATCACTTGTGACATATGAATGCACAGCTACTCATGACCTCCAAGCTATACAATGAATTGTATAAGAATATTTATATTAAACATTTTCATGTATCTGTCAGATCACCTGCGAGCTCCGCAGGGTTAAAGGCACGTTAATCAAAACAAGGGATACCTGTATACTAAGGAAGCGATGTACTTATGGTAGGACAGGCAAGAGGTGTAAGGCAGCCTAAGAAGGGATACCTGATTTTTGTGTTATCAATAGCGAGGGGAGGTGAAATGGAATTTTTCTTGGATGAAATAAGCCAGGATTGAGTTTTAATAACTTCAATAAAATACAATCCTGTGTTATTTCATGCAAGGTTGCCTACACTCCTAATAAAATATAGCAAGGATATTAAGGTACTGACTATGGAAGATCTTGTAGCGTAGATCTTCCAAATATATAAATATCTATATATATCTATATATATATATATATATATATATATATATGGATTGAGTTTTAATGACTTCAATAAAATACAATCCTGTGTTATTTCATGCAAGGTAGCCTACACTCTTACTGAAATATGGCAAGGATATTGAGATACTGACTATGGAAGATCTTGTAGCGTAGATATTTCACATATATATATCTGAGCATTGTAAAGTTTATCAAATGAAAAAGAGGAATGGCGAGTACTGTTATCAACAAAATATAGAGAGGATTTGAGGTTAGTAATACAAAATCATTCATGGCCAAGAGAAAGAACATCAACAAAAGTAGAGAGCTCTGGAGAACTCCAACATTGGTTGAGAAATCCGAAGAAAGGAAGCCATTTCACCATGCAGAAAACTGGAAGAGAAAAGAAACTGACAATCTAATTGCGAAGGGTAGTGGTAGATCATTAAATGGTAATTTGACTAGCAGACCATTATGCCAAACTTGATCATTTTAGAAACATCGAGTGACCACATATGTTTGATGAAAACTTTCCATATTATTGATTCTGGCAAGATCTGCTGTAGATAACGAGTGACAGAATCCATATTGGTGAACTTCTGGGAGGTGGAGTTGACTGATGCAAATGCAATGAGATGATAGTTTGATGGCTTGAATATACACTAGTCCCCCCCCCATCTGTGGGGGATACATTCCAAGATCCCACTAGATACTTGAATCTGCGGATAGTACTGAATCCTATATATTGGATCGGCTGAGGGAGTGTGGACTGCAGAGTTTGGTGGATAGAAGGAGAGGCGATATGACCGAGACTTTTAAACTGTTGAGAGGTGGTTACAGGGTTGGCACTGGGGAGTTCTTTCGCTTGGTTGAACATAGGGAAGGAGTCATGACAAGGGGCCATCCCTGGAAGTTACAAAAGGAAACTGTGAGAAAGAGAGTGAGGAATGGTTTCTTTGCATGGAGGGTGGTCGAACCATGGAATGCATTGCCTGATGGAGTAGTATGATAGCCTTTGTGTTTCGTAGGAGGGACCTCCCTCAATGAGTCTTAATAGACTTGTATTTCTTAGAAAGGACCTCCCACGATGAGTCTTTTGACTCCATGGAGGCCTGAATAATAATAATAATATACTATGCTTTTTCCTATACATACATACCTATGATAAAGTTTAATTTATAAATTAGGCCAGTAAGAGATTAACAACAATAACTAGTAATAAAATAGAACAATTATAACAATATACTGCAATAAAAGTTTGTGAATGTGAAAGGAATCTTAGCAACCTTAGCATATGATTTTTTTTTCTTTCCTTATGAAGTAGAGAACTTTCACCTTTTCACTTAAAGGAAACACTTTACAGCTTCTCTTTGGCATAATCGAATTACCAGCATCACTGTTCTGACCCAAAGTACATATTATGTATAATATGTACTTTGGGCCAATATTAAGTAAAATAAGGGTTACTTGAACACAAGCACTGAGATATCGCAATAGTGTTTTGTACAGTGTGGATGGATATGCTGGACAAAGGGATGATTTACATCCCAGGAGATGGCATGAGATTTCATCATGCTATTCAAAATTCCGTACGATTTAAAACTTATGAATTGTCATCATCATCACCATCATCAAATTCCTGCCATGTACCCTCAAGGGGTGTACAGGATATGATAGTACTACATGAAAAAAATTACAACATTACTAACTTCCTATCTACAAATTTTCCTCCAAATCAGTCTGTTACTTGTCAAGACTCCAACATTATCAGATCTTATATTTCTATCGTCTAAGGCACTTTGTACCGTATCAATCCACCTATATCTTGATCTCCCTCTGGGTCGTTTTCCTGCCAACCTGGCAGAGAACACTTGTTCTGCTAACAAGTGTTCTCTGCCATTCGTGGATGCTGACAATGTCAAGTTCTTTCCTAATATCCTCGTTTTTAATATGATATTGCCATTGATGCCATCTGTTCATGCCTATAATCTTTCTCAGGACTCTCATATCTGTGGTCTCTAGTCGTTGGTCAAGTGTTTTACTTCTGACCCAGCTCTCAGATCCATAAGTTAAAACTGGTTTGAACATTGTCTTGTATACAGCTAATTTAGTGTTCTGACTAATTTCTCTCTTATTCTATATGAATTTATTCAATTGACTTCCCACCATACCAGATTTGCTGATTCTGTTGTCTATTTCTATATTTAATTTACCATCTTCAGTAAAAATCGTGCGTAAGTAGCTGAAATGTTTTACTTATACCACAAGTTCTCCATTCACAACATAGTTGACATTTTCAATGATTCTGCCTATTTTCATTGTCTTTGTCTTTTTATTGCTGACCTTCATACCATACCTATTACAACAGCTATTCAATTTAATCAGAGAATCTTGCAGACTTGTAGCAGATTTATTCAGAAGTATAACATCATCCACATAAAGCAAAGAACTGACATTAACACCTCCAATTTTGATATCATGCTTAATAATACCAGTTTCCTTCATAATGTGATCCATATCGATAATGAACAACAGAGGGCAAAATGCACATCCTTGCCTCACACCAAATTTAACAATAAACCATCTTCCTGTACTTCCTTCAATTCTAACTGCTGACTTACAACTCAAATAAAGACTAAGTATTGCTTGATATAATGCCCCATTGACACCATATAACTGCAGCGTATTGAATAGCTTCTCTCTCTTGGCACCTTGTCATATGCCTTTTTCAAATCGACAAAACTTAAATACAGATCTCTGTTATATCCCCATACTTTCTCAACTATCTGTCGTAAAGTGAAGATCTGATCCTGACAGCCTCTGTTTGGCCTGAATCCAGCTTGTTCTTCACCAAGCTTTTCTTCCAAAATTCTTCTCAACCGTCTTTCAAGTATACTTGCATAGATCTTGCCAGGAACACTCAGTAGTAAATACCTCTGTAATTCTCACATTCAGTTTTATTTCCCTTTTTATATATGGGTACTATGAGAGCTCTACTCCAATAATCAGGAATTTGTCCCTCTGTCGAGGCTTTCTGAACTATGCAGTGCAGCCACTGTAAGACTCTTATACCACCATACTTCAGCATTTCTGGTCGAATATCATCTACTCCTGCTGCCTTTCCACATTTCAAGCCTATGGTGGCTTTTTCTACTTCAAGTATGGATATGTATTCTTGACTGCATGCCTGGTCAGTGGTTTTTTACCACTGTGCTGTCATCACTGCTTTTTCATTTAGCAGTTTTTCAAAGTAATTGCTCCATACTTCAAGGATATCTGTTTCTACCGTTTTCATGTCACCCTTATCATCTCTAACTCCTTTTACAGCACTCTTTCCTCCATTCCTAAGCTTCTTCAACAACCTCCAGAATACGACTTTTGATTAGCTAGTTTTACACAGTGTTTAGCATTCTTACATTTGTCTCTATATTCCCTAAGAGCACAAGCTGACTTATTTGACAGTAACTTTTGATATGCTTTCTTCTTTTCCTTCACTGCCTCTTTAACTTCCTGTGTCCACCAGGGAGTTCTGATTTCTTTATTCTTGCAGACAACCTCACCACATGCCTCTCTGGCAGAATCGATCAATGTTTTCTTCAGAGTTTGCCACTGAATCTGCAAGGTTTGATTCCTGTTCTCAAACTCTTTCATTTTTTCTTCAATAATCTTGGTGTATTTTAGTCTACAGTTCACATCTGGGAGCTGCTCAACTTTTATTCACTTTAAAACTTTCTTACATGTTATTCTTTTCAATATGAAATTCAATTTTATCCTGCTCAAGGCTATATAGTGATCACTTCCAATTTCAAATCCTCTGTACCTCTGTACACTCTGGTGTCCTGCACCAGGGAGAAAACATCACTATCAACAATAACATAGTCAATGAGATTTTTCGTATTCCTTGTCTCATCTCTCCATGTGAATTTGTGCACATGTTTATGTTGGAACATGGTGTTAGTAATAACCAGTCCATGTCCTGAGCAGAAATCCAACAGATATTTGCCATTATTACTAGCTTTGCTCTTTTCTCCAAATTTTCCCAAAATATTTTTGTATGTCTCACAATCATTTCCTACTCTGCTATTTAGATCCCCAACAAGGACCAACTTTTCCTTTTTCATTGTGTCAGTTGCTTTTTCTAAAGCCTCAAAAAATTCCTCCACTTCTACATTAGTACAACCTTGTGTGGGACCATAGGCAGAAATAAGTCTCATTGTCCAGTTCCCCATTCTCATATTTGCCCACATTACTCTACTTGAGACTGACTGACTGCCATTCAAGAAGATTAGCCTTGTATTTTGTGTTGAATACTATGGCTACTCCTTCTTTTCCTTGATTGTATTTGCCTGAATATAACATTTTGTATTTATTACTCAGAAAGATCTCACCAGTTTTTGTCTTTTTTGTTTCAGTCACCCCTATTATGTCGATCTGGTACTTATATAATTCTTCAGCTAGCTCAATTTCTTTGCCATTCAGGCTTCTTATTGATAGTACTGATCTTTAACTCTGGTGATGTTGAGTTTGGGTTTGTTTTCAGATTTGTTACAGTAGCTGACTTTTCGCTGTTTGCCCTGGTTCTCTGGCAAAAACAATGGGGGCCTTGTTTAACCAGGCTACGCCCCAGCCGGCATGAAATTTTGTCATGTTGTACCACCCTTTTGTTATTTTGGTTTAACCAATAAGAATACAATTTGGTCGGCTAAATCCCAAATTGCCGGCCCATCCTCGTTCGTTCAGTATCCAAGTAGATACCCAACAGGGTGCACCACGAGAAGGTGAGGATTGGACATTAGGTCAGAAGCCCTGGTCGGTTCTCCGCATTCCTTTAAAGGCTATGTGGAGGTCTCCTCTCAGTTATACAGCTTTGACCCTTAAGCACCCCACTTATGAATTGTTTATTTATGAAATTTTTGATTTTATATTTTTGGACAGGGGTTGACTGTGGGTAACTGAAACTGTGGAAAGTGAACCTGCAGATATGGGGGGGGGGGGGTTTCTGTAGTCTTGTTTCCATGCCTATAGGGTATATAATATGTACAAAGCACTTATCCCTTAGGACCAGTAGATTTATTGGTATCTAAGCTACTCAAGGATTCTTCTGATATCACTCTGATGAAAATCTAAGGTAGATATGCACTGAGCAGTTATTGGTAAAGCACGGTTACTCTTTTTTGATCATCAATGCAAGAGTTGAAAGAGAAGAATGATGCTAATAGGTCAGCCGTGTCTCTTGGTGATATTACTCATACAACAGTGCCATCTGAATGTGTATGAGAGAGAGAGAGAGAGGCGAAAATATGGATTAACTGCACTTAATGGCCTTGATGCAGAAATCAGTTTGTTATGGCTAAATGCAGAAATCTTGCCAGAAGGCAAGATTTCTTATTTAGCCATAACAAACCCTGACTTTAATTTAATAATGGTCTTTCTGCAGCTGTTATGCGATAAAGAGTAGGTTGGGTTTTAGTTTCAAGCCACTTGTGATATGCTGAATGCTTTTCTTGGACTGTCTTGACATATCTGCTGGAGAATCAAAGTTCGAATAATGGTCTAGAGTTTTGGGTAAAATAATGGGATGAAGGCTTTAATTCCAGTAAGAATTATTTATGTAGATAGTTTTGAGTTTTATTTTAATAAAAATATAACTCAAATAAAATAAGTTGTCAGAGGTAATAACAAAGATACAGAAAAAAAACTCAGAAACAATTAATTACACACATTAGATTTTATCAGAACTTCACAATTCATACACATAAATAAATAACCAATAAAAATGTTAAGTTAATTACTGTATATGTGTTGGGACAATGCTAGTTGCTACTGTCACGTTCTGTAGCATGGCGCATGTCATATCCTAAGTAGTCAAGATTTTTAATGAAAGCAGACTAAACTTGGTGTAGGATTAAGCCTTGATTTTTGTTACATTATGTGGAGATATGCAGCATTTCAGAGGCTTCCTTGAACTTTCATATAAAACAATTATGATCAATATAAGGAATTTTTTTTTATTTCCAAACTACTCGATGGCCTATGGTAGTTGTAAGGAATGCCAAACCTGATTTATGCTGTCTTCTTTTTTTGACATCTCTTACATGTTCAGACATGCAGATCTCCACACCCTACCTTCCTGTTTGGCCTGCATTGGTTCTAGTCTCTTTTCTGTACAATTTTTGCTAATATCCCTGATGTAGGGTTATATTTTATTAAACTCGTTAATTATCTTAAAACATGTGATCTTAATGCTGGAAACTATCTATAGAAATGTTAAATCACAGAAACTTATGCACTGATTAAGAATTATTTATGCTATTTGGTTGGAGCAGGTGTTGAGGTTAGAAAAGCAAAAACAACAGTCAGCCCAATAAAAGGAGAAGCAGCAGTAATTACAGATATCACCCCATTTGGTGCTATTATAATGCCAATGAACATGAAGTTCTGTAGGGAACTTAGTCTCAGAAACATTTATTTTTACATGACATTCCTCTAATTCCCTGACTGATAGTGATTTTTGTGTTTCTTCCATTTCTCAAAATAGCTGGGCTTTCACTGTTTGCTCCCTAATTACCTAATAAAAACAGTGGTTAACTGACACTCCAGCTTGCATATGTGATTATGGTGTATCATCATAATGTATTACTGTCATGCAATAAAGAGTACAATTTAGTCTGCTAAGTCCAAAACTGCTATGTCTTCATTTGTTCAGAATCCAGATAAATACAGACTATTGGGACTTACCACAGAGAGGTGAGCAATGGGCATCTGGTCAAAAATAGCAGTTTTCTACATTCCTTATTAGGCTATTTTGCAGTCTCTTTCTAGTCATTTATATTTGACCCAGAACACAATATATTTGCAAGGAGTTTGAATTGCCTTTTAGGAAAAATCAAAATTTAACAAGTTTCTTTCATGAAATATTTCTCAGGTTGAATACATTTTTAATGTAGAACATTTTTTTCAAGAGAAAGATAATTATATTCATCATGAATGAGTAGAACTGAATGTTTTTAAATTCTTACTTTCTCACTGAAACAGTTTCATTTTAATCTGTATTCTAAATTGCTTAATAAGTTAATTTTTTTGGAGGGGGGGGAGGGTGAGAATAAATATAAAATAACTTTTCCTGATGTAAATGATTTATTTATTTATTTAATGTTGCTCCCACTCATGAAAGGCTATTTGCAAACCTTAGTACATTTTGTACCATAGGTGAGCTAGGGATTTTTTCCCCTCCTATTTTATTGATTTTATATATTTTTCTGTATTTTTAATTTATTTTTTTACGTAGTCTGGAAACTCTGCTCTAGAGACCAAACATGAAACTTTTTTTCAAGCCATTTCAGGTTGCCAATAAATGAGTGGTGGTCTTACACTGGAAAATGAAATTCATCTCTCACTTGTAAACATAATTACAAACATCCATGCAAAGGGTGGGTTAGTGTGTTTGGGTTGGTAGGTTAGTTGGTAGGTTAGTGTGTTTACTCTCCAGCCAGCTGGCTGGTGAGTAAACACACTAACCTACCAACTAACCAGGATGGCTTCTAGTAATTAAGATATTTGAAATTCTTAACTACAAAACACCAATACAGAATTCAGAGAAAGACTTATAGCATGCTTTCTCAGTGTTCCCTATATAAACACTGGGTATGCAATAAGAGTAATAGTAATAAATACAGTTGCAGCCATTGGCTATCCCATTAAGTGTCATCAGGGGAGGGTAGTTAGTTTGGAACTATAAAAGGATCAAAGACATAGTTCTTGAGAAAACCAAGATAGACTGCAAGATTCTAGTGCTTTGAACTAAACCTCAGAAGTTGCTTTGCGACAAATTCTCTGGTGCACCTTTAGCCTAGTGGGTTTATTAGTGACCATGGATATATCCAAGAACTAATAAATATATTAAAACACAAGAGTAGAAGAAACTACCTAGGAGTAGTTTTCCCCTACCCTTCAGAGGAAAATTTCAAGTCTTTGCAACATTTAGCACCATTAAGTGGAAAATGAGTTTCTTCCTCCAGTGTAATACCATAACATTGCAAGAGAAAAAAAGCAAGATTTACTTTCATATTTTTTTTCAGGATGCAATATGAGTGATGACAAAAGACCAAAGAGACAATATTTATTCTTTCTGAGCATAAAGTTTTAAAAATAGTTAATCTACTGACCAGCCACTAGATAATATACTCAACAAACAATTATAATGCTTTAGGAGGTTTCCAAGTTCAGATGGTTAATAATTCTGAGAACACCATTCTGTCAGGTGGAGCAGGAGGGAGTCCATGTAGTAGCAGTACATATGATGGTCCTACCGCGACCATGGTTTGCAGAGGAGTTGGATGAAATTCTCCATAAAAAGAATCTATTCTGTACATTCTATGTCCTCTCAATTTCAACTCAACTTAAACAATAACTGAAAAGTTAAAGAGACAGAGATCACAAACAGAAAAAGGTGAATCTTCAAAACCTTCCAAGATCACTTCATAAATATGTTAGTTCCAACATCAACAATATTGATTTACATTCCCAAATTGCAAAAACTACACCTATTTTCCTAATTGACAAATTTCAGCTCATTCAAGCAATATCCTTTTCAATTTTTTTAATTAAGCACATTCATTTGCTGAGAAACTATTCCAGTGGGTTGGAAGGGGGAGGGTGTCTGAATTATATCCTAAGCAGATTGAGGGCAGCACGTTGCATCTATTCTTCTGGCTCATTTCCTTGTTTGCAAAATGAAAAACACAAGCTTCCAGCAGTCAAAACATTTCCACCCCTGTATGAAATGGGCTAATTCATCTTCAGATGTAAAGCTCTTATAAAGGAATTGTCAAAGATATACAGCTTCATTTTGCCAAAGTAAATTATATAGAAATAGTGGATATTAAAGATTCAAAGTTATTTCAAAGCTGAATATATGTAGAAACTTAGGAAGTTTTGAACTTTTGATGAGAGCTTATGAAAATACAATCAAAATTTCAAAACTTCTTAAGCTAATACACATATATCTGACTTTGAAACAATATTGAATCTTTAATATCCTATTTCTATCTAATTTACTTTACCAAAATAAAGCCATATGGCTCTTTAATTTCAGTAAAATTATGTAGATTACAACCATGTTAGAAATAATTATTTTAATTTCCGGATGTTTCAACCTTCATATTAAAGTCATCATCTGGAGTATACACACACACACACACACACAAAGAAGCTATATTACATTTCAAACAGTATGCCGAAGTGACAATGATTTGATCAACCGTTATTCTACTAGCCTCTAGTGGGGGAAAAAACTACATCAAAGCTATCTATTAATAACAACATCAGAGAACAAATGAATGCTGATCGCCATGTAACACTAAAGGAAAGGATATGGCTCTTTCTTTGATAATTACTATTATGCACTGACCAAGAGTTCACTTATGAAAAATACAACTCTCTGATCGGATTGCTTTGGTACTGAAGGAGAGTTTTTGCTTTCTAAAGGTTTCTGCCTGGTCTCTGAAGAGAACCAACCAGTTCAAAACATCTGTCTGACCAGTGAAACCTTTATTAAATGCAATAATAAAAGTCAAATATATGGACGCTTGGGTAGTGCTTGTGTTCTTTTAAGTAATGCAAACTCCAATGCCAAGGATTGTATTCTCATAAGTCAATATTTCGAAACTTCATAAATTCTACACATATTCGGCTTTGAAATCATGTTGGATCTTTAATATTCACAATTTCTATATATGATCCATATATGTGGATCCTAGATGGGATTTGAACTGAGTTCTTTCCAAAAGGGGATCAGTGATAGAGTTAT
Source organism: Typopeltis vanoorti (assembly GCF_054136105.1). Lineage (NCBI taxonomy): Eukaryota > Metazoa > Arthropoda > Arachnida > Uropygi > Thelyphonidae > Typopeltis > Typopeltis vanoorti. Next base: position 29,785,561 of record NC_143564.1, on the reverse strand, counting down.
GAAGGCTCCTTTGGAAAGGGATATGTGGAGCAAAATCCATATTAGTGATCGTCAATTCAGTAGTGAGCCTCTAAGGTAGTGCAGAATTTGGCTACTACTTTTTGAGAGAAAAGAGAGAGGGGGAGGGTCTTAGATCAAATCAGTATCCAAAGAAATGAGGAATTTTCTGATGTATTTCTGGTAATGAACAAGTAAACCAATTTAGATATCTTGGAAATCTTTTTACTCGTAACCTCGAAAATACAGAAACAGTATTTGAGTGTTTCTGACTTAACATAGGATGGGCCAATATGAATAAATGAAACAAAATAGGAAAAAATAAGAGTATTTCAAAAAGCCTCAAACTAAAACTATAACATCATTATTATATCTATGGTAACTTCATAAATTCCCTAGTCAGAGAGAGAGAGGCTTAACATATGGAGCCAAGACATAGAAACTCAATCAAAAAGAAATACAGAAAATCAGAGCATTCAAAATGAAATGTTTAAGGAAAATAAAAAACTCACTGGTCATAATACAAAACAAATGAGCAAATCAATGAATTAAACCACAGAGAAGATAACAAATACAATTCTTAAACGATAATTAAGATAGTTTGGACATCTCCACAGAATGTCTTATCAGAGATTGCCAAATATAGCCTAGGATGGAATCACTGGAGGAAAACAATCAAGAGGCAAACTAAAACAAACTTGGTTACAGTCTTTGAAGAAAAGGTCATAGTTATTGAGTTTAGACAGATGACAGAAATTGCCAGAAATAGACCCCATATAGCAAAGATTTGTTCACAGAAGACTCATCTGATGGATATAAGAAAAAAGAATAATTTCTGGCAAAAGTTAATAGAAAGAATACTGTAGATGGTATGGAGGTGCTTTTATTTTATTGTCTGTACAAGAGTTTGAAGAGCAGACTAATGGAGCTAAGAGGTTAGCTTTATTTTTGGATGATGTTACTATGACAACATCTAGATGAGAAAATGGTAGTGAATCCTACCTCTCTCCCTATTTATGACAGCTGCATATAACAGCAATAGTCAGAGAGAGAGAGAGGCTTGATGATCATTTGAGCAGGAGGAATGTTTTCTACATTTAGCACTTTCAAAGTCTGTTTGGATTTGATGACGGTTTTTCTTACTGGATTTACTTACAGAGTTTCCAAACTATGTAAAAATAAATAAAATAAATAAATAAAAAGCAATTTTAAATAATAATAATAATAATAAAAAAACTTATCAAGCCCATTGTACTAATGGACTACAGTTATAATACAAACAAACCAAAAAAAAAGTTATTTATATATTAGTGTGCATTTATCAATCTATAGGATATGAAGAGGATAAAAAAAAACTCATTTTATCATACATAAACATTTGTCTACCCATGGCACATTTATTTTAGGCCACTGCCACAATTGCTTACTTTATAGGACATTTGAGTGCTCTCTAAAGATAAAATAATGTGCAGGTATCCATGCATTTATTGGTCATATTTCATTATGACAAAATCAATAAGTGTCAAAACAGGCACAATAAGTATGGTAAAAAAAATGTAAACTTATTTACAACAGAAAACATAGCACAGTATTGCTCTTATGTCAAAAAAAAATTAACAATTAAATTGATGATGAAATGAAACTCCTGATTTATTTTATCAAGTAAAAATTCTCACTTGCCACAGATGATCAGGTGACTGTTTTTTTTTTCAAGTCCTGTTTATAAGCTTTTGCAATAATAAAATTAGTTTAATCCTTTATCCAAGTGTGAGCAAACAAAGTTAGCGCCTGAAAGTGTCTTTAGGACTGGGGTAAGGTGGTACAACACCAGGGCAATTCGTTGCAAAGGTGGAGCAAGCTACCAACACTCCTATCTCAGTATCTCCTATAATGTAATGCAAAACACATCTCCTTGCGGATATGTCTAATGTTATGCATTAAGGGAAGGGCCACTACCCAGACTAGTTTTGACCTTTATTGAGGTCTCTTCAGTGGGAGCCAGGCCCAAGTGGAGATACCAGGCAGAAGCATTAGCAGGTCATCTCCACCTATAGGAGTTGCCAAATGGTGTGCCACTCTTTTTTAATAAATTACTCTGGATTTAGAGAAAGATGTTGAAAGTTTATTTTTCACTTGGTTAGAGCATAATAAAATTAGTTTAATCCTTTATCCAAGTGTGAGCAAACAAAGTTTGCACCTGAAAGTATCTTCAAGAGTGTTAGTAGCTTGCTCCACCTTTGCAACGAGTTTCTTGGTGTTGTACCACCTTACCCCAGTCCTGAAGATACTTTCAGGTGCAAACTTTGTTTGCTCACACTTGGATAAAGGGTTAAACTAATTTTATTATGCTCTAACCAAGTGAAAAATAAACTTTTCAAGCTTTTGCAATATTTTATATTTTAATATGATTGTGCATTAACACTTTGAAAACAATAACAAAAAATCTTATAGATTCAGCAAACTTCACCTTTTCCTGTAGTAGTGCTGTTCCCACTAGAAACTGGCCTGTCAGGAGGATGCCTATCCAAACAAACAAACTGGCAGCACTTATCACTAAGGGCATGATACTGACGACAATTCTCTGGTGGAGAACATAAAACAGATATACACATCTCCGGTTTTCCACTGAGACAGGTACACTGTGTGCATGGGTCACTGCCCAAAGGGAAGTAACGCTCACTGTGTGCCACTATTCCTCCTCTGTGGTCCAGACAGGTTGCTTGGGTAACCATTATTCCTAAAAAAATTAATTTGTTAGAAAGCAATTCTTAACAAAAGTTATCTATACAATAAATATTTAAATAATTGTCAAATGAAATATTAACTCTTATCAACAGAGCAGGTTACTGTTTCTTGAAGAATTACTTAAGTACTGGTTTCAAGTTGCTAAATTCATCTTTTAGTTTCATTTCAAAACTGATGCAATGACCATAAAACAAACAAGCTATTTTAAATATAAACCTGGTTTTAATCCATTTTTCAAGTAAGCAAACAGACAAGTAAGTCAAGTTTGTGCCTGCAAGTAGTGCCAGTCTAACTGACCCATACGTAGTGCAAGTCTTAGGCAACTCGTGGTAAAGGTCAAATAAGTTCTGATCACTATTCTTGATATTTAAATGCAGAGCCCATCACCTAGAGGAGATGTATGATGCTATGCACTAAAGGCCAGAGGCCACTACCCAGACCGGTTTCGACCTTTATTGAGATCTCATCAGTGGGAGCCAGGCTAGAAATGCCAAGTTTTAAGTAATACAGAGCTTATAAATATTTTACCTAAACAAGTTACCATAAGGTGCTTTGACCTTATTAAATAAAATTCTCAGGATGAGAGATAGACGTAGAAAGTTTTTTTAACTTGGGTATAATATATGTTAAAGATACCAAGCTATTTTAAATATAAACCTGGGTTTAATCCATTTCCCAAATAAGCAAACAGACAAGTCAAATTTGCACCTGCAAGTAGTGCCAGTCTAACTGACCCATATGTAGTGCAACTCGTGGTAAAGGTCGAATAAGCTCTAATCACTATTCTTGATATTTACCCTTAATGCAAAGCTCATCTCCTAGAGGAGATGTATGATGCTATGTATTAAAGGCAAGAGGCCACTACCCAGACTGGTTTCGACCTTTATTGAGGTCTCATCAGTGGGAGCCAGGCTAGAAATACCGAGTTTTAAGTAATCAGAGCTTATAAATATTTTACCAAAACAAGTTACCATAAGGTGCTTTGACCTTATTAAATAAAATTCTCAGGATGAGAGATAGATGTAGAAAGTTTTTTAACTTGGGTATAATATACGTTAAAGATATCTTTAACGTATATTATACATTTTATATTATATATAATATACGTTAAAGATATCTTTAACAGTATCTGATTTAGTTAGTATATGGATAATTTGTCTCCTCTATATATTAATTTTATTAAAGAAAAGATGGATACATTAATGCCGTAAATCTAGATTAATAATTGTTAAAACTGTGTAATTTACTTGTAATAAATAAATAAAGAAAAATCAATTAACAGAATGAATATAAACATTCATATAAAAATACAAAAAACGTAAATAAAATAATGATAAAAATTTCCTTAACTCGCTTACAGTACTAATATATTTATATTATAGGTTCATAACCTATTGTGGGTGGTAGATGCATAAAAATAGACCATGAGCAACGTGGAAAATTGACCAGGGATACCCACTAGTTTCCAGTCCTCTTGTTCACCCCACCATTAGGTATTCACCTTGACACACAAGTGAACAAATGAGGATGAGCTGGTATATTACACCACAAAAAAAAAAATAATAAATAAATAATAATAATAAATAAATAAGTAAAATAATAATAATAATAAATAAACGATGGTATAATATACACAAATATTATGCCAGCTGGAGGCACTGCCTAGTTAAACAAATCCCACTCTTTTCATCAAAGAACCATGGCAAACATTGAAACATCAGCTACTCGAGCAACCTTAAACTCAACAGAATTGAAGCAAGGCACTTTGAACATTATAAAAATAAGTGAAAAAGGCAGAGCTAGCAAATGACTGAATAATTACCTATTAGTTATATAACTGGTCACACCATTCATATCTTAGTAGACATAACTGTGTGACCAAGATGAATACGACAATAACAGATGAGATACAAGCAGATTCTGAGCTACATTTGACTTGTCCGCACAGTTAGCCTAGTGGCTGTGTGCTTTGCAACCATATGCCTGGGGAAGAAGTATTCTGGGTTCGATTCCTGTCAGTGACATGAGGAGCTGAAGGATCTTACTCAGCCATAGCCAAGTTAGCCGGTCTTGGGCATGGACAGTAGGGTTTTCCCCCCAGTTTATCCTGGGATTTTTCATCCCACAAAGCAAGCAAACCGGCCTTGAGAACTCAAGGACATAGGATGCACCGGGATGTAGAGCTTACCACCTTATCCTGCGAATGGTTTAGGTCCGATGATTAATAAACCCTCGACACTGCAAGGTAAAAGAGGGTAAAAGGAAAATAAGATGAGATAAATTGATAAATTCAACCTCATGTAAATTATGCCGAAAAGATTATGGAAAAAATTTCTAGCAAAAACTGCAGCCTTGCTTTTTTTTTTTTTACTGAAAACACACGTACTGTGTATTCGTATTCATACACTTTGATAACGTTTAGTATTTTCAGGTGCTGCAGTAGATTATGATCATGATCGGAAAAATGACAGAAGTGGAAAAGAAAGTGAAAACCCACATATAATTATACCAAAACTGATCTAGGGATGAAAATTATAAAGCAATATGAGGGTGGGCAAAAATTAACAGCCACAGAATGTGATCCCAAGTCTCACACTACAAACAGTGAATATGAAAGATGCTGCCTGTACATGAAAGGATCTACTTCTTTAAAGCCGACAATAATAACAACATAAAAAAGTGTTCTAGTGCCATCTTGAAATGTGAGAAAAAGAGATTTTTCATAATAGTGTTTCACAGATTACTTACATCATTGCAAAAAAAATTATATAATCAAAGAAGCAACTCGATTGAAAATAAAAATCCACAAATGTATAACATACAGGAAAATCTTAACCTAATCATCATAGAAAGTGCACATAAGATGGCAACAGATAAAAATGTTAAAAACAAAAACAAACCTCTCAGAGAAAACAAAAATCTGCTGGAGAAAAGAAGATTTCTTTTTCCTTCTCCAATTAGCTTCTAGCCAATTGGAGAAGGAAAAAGAAATGCAGTAGAACTTACAGAAATAAATGAAACAATCAGAAAATATATTAAAGAATATAAAAAGATACAAGAAATAGATAAACATATCAAAGCACTATGAAATAATCTCACACTAGGTAAAAAAGAAATAATACTAAAAGATTTTCATGGACAAGACATCAAATATAAAAAAGCATAGTAGAAAGGGCTAGACAGTACTTTTTTTCATTATAGAAAGTGCACATAAGATGGCAACAGGTAAAAATGTTAAAAACAAAATCCTCTCAGAGAAAACAAAAAATCTGCTGGAGAAAAGAAGACAGCTAATTGCAGAAGAAAAAAGCAATGCAGTAGAACTTACAGAAATTGTATAACACCACAAGCACTGTTGAAAACACTACTGCATGGAGACCAGAAAAAGATGAAGAAGAAAGTGTTCCAGAAATACACAGCAATGCAAATGAAAGATATGAAAAATAATAGAATGGCAGAAGAAGATGAGAGCCTCCATAGCTCAGTCAGTATAGACGAAGCCCTGGTCGGAAAGACCTGGATTCAATTCCTGTCAGTGACGTGAGGAACCTTTATCTGGTCTCTTTCAACTAAAGGTGAGTTAGCCAGTCTCATACAGAGGTGTGTGGGAAGGGGGGGAGTTCTCCCGGAAACTCTGGTTTTTCGTCCCCCAGAACAGGCAAACCGGCCCTGTGAACACACATGGATTACAGTCATGAATATGTCCTGGTCATATGCTGGTTCCGAGCCCGGATAACTGGGGGGGGGGGGGGGGCAATGGTGAACTACCCTGTAAAAATCTCATCAGGAATACTTTGTGGGCAATGCCTACAAAGTCATCTAAGGTTGGAAACACCTGAAAGGGAAAATCAGATCAGAGAAGAAGATGGAGGAAAAAATAAACTGATAAACCAATTTATTGAACTTACTAATATTTCACTGTTTTTCTAACCAACTACAACAGAAATGATGAAAGCAGTGAGAGAAATATTAACAGAACTAAGAAATCTATTTGATAACTGCCTAAAAGAGGATATAACAAACAGCTGGAACAATGCTAACATGATATTCTTGCACAAAAAGAGTAATAAGAAAAAAATAAAACGATACAAAATTAGAGACTTATAAGCTTCCTGTCACAAGCATTTAAACTGCTTATAAAAACAATAACATAATCACCAAATTATTGGATGAAGCTCAGCCTAATGAACAAACTGGATTCAGAAATTAGTTTTAGTGCAATCGGCCATTTGAATCGGCTAAAAGAAAAATGCAGAGGGTACAATTTACCATTGCACCCAACTTTTATAGATTATATTAAAAAAAAAGCCTTCAATTCAGTTGAAAAACAAGCAATCTTAATAGCAATGAAGAAACATGGAGTAATCCCAAATTATATAAAGCATAAAATATATGAAAAAGCAATTGCTAGTATCCTTATAAATAAACACAGTAGCCCATTCCAAAAAAAAGAGTATCCCAAGGAGATACGTTGAAAAACAAGCAATCTTAATAGCAATGAAAAAACAAGGAGTAAGCCAAAATTATATAAAGCATAAAATATATGAAAAAGCAAGTGCTAGTATCCTTATAAATGAACACAGTAGTCCATTCCAAATTAAAGAGTATCCCAAGGAGATACTATTTCACCCAAATTATTCAATGCAGTATTAGAATATGCCCTGAGTGAACTAGGTTGGAGTGACAAAGGGATTAATATTAATATCATTTATGATATGCTGATGAATAGCAAACAACAAAAGAGAACTAGAAGAAAGGGTGAATGAATTAAAGACAGTATCAAATAAAGTAGAATTATACATAACTATGAAAAAATTAAAACAATGACATATTTGTTTGTTATCTAGCTTCCTTTGAAATATCAAAGGAAGCTAGATAACAGAATAACAAAATTGAACATGCACAAGAATAAGTATACCCTGGAAGAATATTAAGAAAATGAAGCATTTAAGAAGAAATAAAAAGAATTCAGCTAGGCTGAATGGCTTTTGGCAAAGTGAAAAAATTCCTATACAGTCAAATAAAATCATAAAATAGATCCAAACTTTTGAACCAATGCATCATCTTGAATATGACACATGGATCAGAGACATGGCCAATAACCAAACAAATACTTGACAGAATGAGAAAAACTGAGTGCAGAATGGAGAGAGCCATGCTAAACATCAAACTGCAAGACAAAATAAGGAATGAAAATAAAAGAAAAGAAACAAAAGCGTTTGACATAGAGAAAGAGATTTTAAAACTAAAATAGAGACTGGCAGGACATACTGCATGGATAAAAATGAGAGATGGACAAAGACAATCACACGGTGGCATCCATATGAAGGAAGATGAATGCCTGGATGACCAGAGAGAGAAGATGGAAGGATGATCTAGTGGAGATGGCTGGCAAACCTTCAACAGAGAAAGAAGAAAAATGGAGGGAGGAGAGGCCTATAACCATAATTGGTTATAAAAAGGGCTAGAAGAAGTGTTTTACAGTATAAACAACATCAAGAAGAAAAAACTATACCAATTTAGTAACTTATTAATATTTTGCTGGTTTTCTACCCAGCATCTTCAGAACACAAATTTTAACTGTGGTTAAAATGGTTATGGATAATGGGCCAGTTAACCATAAAGTTAATTTGTAGAAGTCAGGCTATCTGGTGTCAGAATGACTGTCTCCCTATCTTTGGCAAATTAATGCAAACATACTTATTGAAGTTAGGCGACTGCTTCATAGCAATGATGATGATTCTAAAAAGTCTTTCAGACCTATAGTGATTTCTGCATAAAACTGATGTCTTCCTCCATTTAATCCCATGAAGAAGTATCCAGAGCATGGGCTGCTATTCCCAACTTGCCATAAAGATGATAAGCCCTCTAATAACTTATATGCTTCTATCATATTCTCCTCTTTTTTTTTTTTGCCTATCAGCTAGTTTTTGAAGCCCACAGACCTTTAATCTATTTGCATAGGGAACAATTCATAGACTTTTGTCTCTGTCACTTGCCTTTGGATCCTCTCCAACACTTCTTCATCCCCATGGAATCCAGGTGACAGATCTGTGTACAGTAGTCCAGATGTGGCTTTATTAAAGTTTTATAAAGGGGAACAATACCTTCCTTATCCCTGCTTGTTAGTGTGTTCTTCAACAACCGCATAATCTGATGTGCTGTTCTGGCTACCTATGCATATGCTCTCTTACACTTCAACTTCCTGTCCATAATCATTCCCAAGTCTTTAGCCTCATACAGTTTCATCTATTTATCATGCTGTCCATTAAAGAGAATTCTTCTGCAGTCAACCCAGTTCTGAATCTTTGTCTTCACTAGCTTCTCCAACACTTTGAGCACAACTCCAGACAAGCAGACTAGCCTATAATTCAAAGACTTATCACCCCCTTTATGAAGCCGAATATTTTTGTCCCCTTTCTACTCTTTTGGAACTTGGGCCAATCTAAGACTAATGTTAAAAAGGTAAGTTAAAACTGTTGTTAACTTCCTAGAACATTCCCAAGACACATGGTGATATACCATCAATTGCTGATATCAATTTACTCAATTCCTCACATACCTCTTGCTTGCTCAACATCATCAGTGGTTCCTTCCCCAATCCCACTGTTCCAATGTTCTGCATTACGTTACAAGCACAAGGATGGAATACATTAATGAAGTGCTCATTTAACATCTTTACTATATACTCCTCAGTGTATATCATTCTCCCACAATCATTCTTCTTTCTACAATTCACATATCGAAATTAGCTAGGATTCCTTTTATTTCCTGACATTCTGACCTCCATAGTAAGGTCATAATCTGGAGTATATACATATATATATACAAAGACAAGCCATATTACATTTCAAACAATATGCCAAAATGAAAATGATTTGATCAACTATTATTCAACTGGTCTGACATCTAGTGGAAAAAAAAAAACATTACATGAAAAGCTATACTTATAACATCATCAAAGAACAAATCCAAACATATACTTTTAATACAACAGAATTGGTGGCCTAATCAACAATTTAACATAAGTGTTTGTTATATTAAAGCTAAGATTGTAATTACTACCATTGTAACTATAATAACTGTTAGATCAAAAGGTTATGTGAGTAAAATATGTACCATCCATATCTCTGGGACTTTTAGACCACCATTATTGTTAAAATTAGGGTGGTTGATAAGAATTTCAGGGGTCTCTTTAAATTTATGTTCATACCATGTCTTGGCGTAAGCTGCAGGTGTCTTTCTAGTCAGTTCTATGTAGAGTATTCAGGACATGACCAGAAAGGTCAGATTACTATAGTTATTAAATTTAATGTGCAGTTTATGTTCCCCTTCTTCAGATAGGAATTGTGCAGCCTGTTTCATAGGGCAAATTACAGGTGCAATGAATATGGTATACTCCAGGGTGGGCCAGTGGATCCTTCAATGAGTTCTTTAATTTTGCAGGAGGTTCAAAGGTAACATTAAGATTGTATTTCTGTAGTATTTTTTATTTTATCTGCTATCTCTTTAATGAATTAAATGGTTACAGTTTTATTGTAATCTAGTTTACATGTGTTTTTAAGTGGAGTCTGTGTGTTGAGGCTTAAGTGCTGTGTGGACATCATGTTGGAGGCTTAATGGACTGTATACAGCACTCAGAAAGGATTAAAACATAATTTAATACTTCCTATATTTTGTCTCAGTCACTGAGACATCTTCAGGGATTACAAAAAAAACCAATGTAACATACACACAAATACCACACAGTACTAAGCCCACCACGTGGGTGACTCTAAAGTCCTATCTAGGTGGAGCGACCTCTATGGGCAGCTGTAGGTGGCCTGGAATGTAAGGTGGGATCTCTGATGATTAGTGTTTCCCAAATCTTAGGAAGCTTAATGTAACCATATTTATTTAGATTTGGTTGATTTCTGAGAGCTGCTGTGGATTCTAAAAATAGTCTCTCTTTTTTGAATTTACTATGGTGGAGTATGGTGATTTTTTTCCCAAGAGATCCTGTGGGTGAAGGTTTAATGGACTTACAGCAACAGGGTACTTTATAAACTCCAGGCACTGAGAGAGGAGGGAGCTGATCTTTTGTAGAACGGATAAGGGTAGCAAGTTTGCAGTGAGGTTTAAATGCTGTGTGTAGCTTGTACTTATTTAAAATCTTGGCTATTTTTTCCGATGTGCCATGGATGTAGGGTATAGTGATGGCATTTCTAAACTCTTTCTGAAGAGATGACCAGGGAATGGGGGAGAAACTGATTATTTTTTTAATAGTATGATTGCTGTAGCCATTGGAGAGGAAGGTATTGTGTATGTGGTCAAGTTCAGTTGCAAACGTGGTTCCACTGGAACAAAGATTGTGGGCTCTCTTGGTTCGAGTTTTAATATTGCCATATTGTTGAGTAAGGTCGTGGTGGTGGGAGAGTTTGTGAATGTATCTGCCTGTGTGTGTAGGTTTTCTGTCTACAGTGAAGGAAAATGTACCATTAGGAAGGTGTGTAACTAAGGTGTCTAGGAAGAGTAAACTATTGTTCTTTTCCATCGTAAACTGGATTCTTGGATGTAGGCTACTGAGGAAGGAGTCTAATGTGTCTGGGCCATGAGGCCAAATAGAGAACACATCATCTACATATCTTAGCCAGATAGAAGGTTTGAGAGGGGCTGAGTCTATGGCTCGTTTTTTGAAATTTTCCATATAAAAATTGACAAGCAGGAGTGAGAGGGAGGAACCCATGGCAGTTCCCTCTATCTGCTTGTAGATTTTGTTCTTCCAAGAAAAATAACGATCTCACAAAAACACAAGTTAAAAAAATTAACTTAAAAAAGTATCTTCCTGGACTCTGGACATTACGAAAAAAACGCAAACTTTTCTGCCCCCCGCCCCCAATATACGGTTTACCAAAAATCCACGAACTTAATTCCCCACTAAGACCAATAGTAGATGTTACTAACACACCTTGCAACAAACTGTCTAAACAGCTGGCTAACTCTCTGACCCCCCCCCTTTCACTGGACTTTCCACATCCTATATAAAAAAGCTCTACCCATTTTAAAACCCTAATAGAAAATCTAACCTTAAATAACACAGACATATTAGTAAACTTTGACATCTCCTCACTGTTTACCAATATTCCCTTAATTGATACTTTAACACTCATAGAAAACGTTTTTCCTTCTGACATCTTAGATCTCTTTTCCTTTGCCATCAATTCTGGTTATTTATTTTTTGACCTTCATATTAAAGTCATCATCTGGAGTACACACACACACACACACACACACACACACACATATATATATATATATATATATATATATATATATATATATATATATATATACACACACAGAGACAAGCTATATTACATTTCATACAGTATGCCAAAGAGACAATAATTTGATCAAAGGTTATGCTACTGGCCTGACCTATAGTGAAAAAAAAATTACATAAAATAAAATAACTACATCAAAGCTATATTCTATTTATGAAAACATCAGAGAACAATTTCACATAGATAGTTTTATTACAGCAAAAGATGAATTAAAACACTATCCATGCCAGCCTGGTTGGCCAAGTGGATAGCGTATCGACTCTCCAGCTAAAAGGCTTTGGATTTGAATCCTGCTGTGGGCATGGATGTTTGTGATTATCTGTGGAAATACCAATGGTGGTCAGTGGTAGATTGGTGTAGTTGCGGTCATTTGGTGATTCAATGGTGGAGACGGAGTTATAGAGCAGGTGCCCTCCCTCGATGAGTCCTTGGACTCCCTGGAGGTGTCAAATAATAATAATATTAGAGTTAAGATACTGGATTACCAACAGTCCTATTTATAATTAACTCTTAAACAGAAAGGCAATGTGGGTAGAATATGTGCCTTCCATGTTCTTGGGATTTTTAGACCATCATTATTGTTAAGATTAGGGCAGTTCATAAGAATTTCACAGGCCTCCTTAAATTTACGTTCATACCACATTTTGGTGTGATGTAAACAATAGGTGCCTTTTCAGTTAATTCTATGTACAATATTCAGGGCATGATTAGAAAGGCTGACTTTACCATAGTTATTAAATTTAATGTACAATATATGTTCCTTTTTTTCAGATAGGAATTGTGCATCCTGTTTCATCTATATAGGGCAAATTACAGGTGCAATGAATATGGTATTATTATTATTATTATTATCATCAACAACCGAACCTCCATAGAGTCAGAGACTCATCGTGGGAAGTACTCACTATTGCATACAATGCTCATCCAAGTGCGTCTTAAATCTTAAAAACGTCTCATCCGTGTGTTGTGGATGTGGACACATTGAATCAGTGTCCACATCCACAACACACTGAGGAAATGCATTCCACTCATCTACCACCCTCCATGCAAAGACCTTGCTTCTCACTCCTTTGCTCACACCCTCCTTATACAGTTTCCAGCAATGGCCTCTTGTTCTACTTCCCTCTCCAATTCTATGAAAAATCTCTTCCATGTCTACCTGATAACAACCCCTGACCAGTTTATATGTCTCAATCATATCCCCCCCCTCTTCCTCCTATTCACGAGGCTCTGCAACTTACATTCCCTCAATCTGTCCTTGTACTCCACATTCCAAAGACCACTGACTACCTTTGTGAATCTTCTATGTACACTTTCCAACATATCCTCGTCACCATGAAAACCCGGCAACCAAATCTGTGCACAATAATCCATATGAGGCCTGATCAAGGCCTTATACAATGGCATCATAACCTCCCTATTTCTGCATGCCAGGATTCTCCGTATCATTGCCATTATTCGATGTGATGTCTTCACAACTTGTGCAATGTGGACCCTGAATTTCAGGTCCTTGTCCACCATCACAACTAGATCTCTCATCTCCTCTACTTCTGTTAAAGTTTCCCCACCAAGTGTATACTTGGCATCCCATTGTTGCTTACCAAATCTCAAAACCTTACACTTGGCAACATTGAACTGCAGTTCCACTTACCTGCCATTCGTGCAATCTATTCAAGTCTTCTTGCAAGGCATTAACATCAGCCTGACTGTGCATTGCTCTCCCCAGTTTTGCATCATCTGCAAACAGCTGGATATCACTAGTTAATCCCAACCCAATATCATTAACATACAAATTGAACAATAGTGGCCCCAAAACTGATCCATGTGGCACACCACTGGTGACCTTTCTCTTTCAAGATACTGCACCCCCATATACAACTTTTTGATACCTATCTGAGAGCCAGTCACTGATTCAACACAGAAGTCTGTTATTCCATCCCATCTCTTTCAATTATACTCCAGGTTGTGTCAGTGGATAATTCAATGAGTTGGATAAGTTCTTTAATTTTGCAGGAGGTTTAAAGGTAACATTAAGATTGTATTTCTGTAGTATTCTGTTTATTTTATTTGATATTCCTTTAATGTTTTGAATTGCTACAGCTTTATTGTAATCTAGTTTATATTTGTTTTTAAATGGAGTCTTGTGAAGAATTTTGTTGATAATATTGCTGCTGTAGCCATTTTTCAGGAAGGTATTGCTGATAACTTTTAATTCATCTTTAAGTGCTTGTTCACTGGATCAAATCTTCAAAGCCCCATTTTTTAGTGTGTTAATGATACCTAGTTTTTGTGCTGGGTGGAGTTTATGTGTATATATGGGCCAGTATGTGTAGGCTTATGGTAAACAGAGAAGCTAAGACTGCTGGAAGGAAGATGTGTGACAAGTGTATCAGAAAAGTAAGTGTGTTCTGACTTTCAATTTCAATTGTATGTGTTTGTGTTGTTTGTTTAGATGGCTGAATAAAGTGTCTAATATCTGGTGGCCATGGGACTGAACAGTGAAAACATTATCAACGTATCTAAACCAGACTTTGAGTTTAAGAGTATAGGAATCTAGAGCACATTGCTCAAAAGCTTCCATATACAAGTCAGCAATTAGGGGGAGGTAATGGTGAGTCCATGGCTGTGCTTTCTTTTTGTAGGTAGAAAGTGTTTTGTCACACAAAATAGCCAGAATGTAGTACATGTGCAAAGAGTGCTGTGATATCAGGAGAGAATTTGTCCTGTAAAAGAAGAATTGTATCATTCATTGGGACATTTGTGAAGAGGGCAAAACTGGCTAATAAATCACTTTTTTCCAGTGTGATGTCTTTATTTTGTTTACAGAGTGTTGTGTGTTTTTAATATAAGAGGATATGATCTACAAACTGCTTGAGTGTTGTGATAGTTTCTTGGCTAAATTATAATTGGGGTTGTCTATACCTTCAACTATCGGCCAGAGCAGTATGTTCTGCTTGTGAATCTTGGGTAAACCATAAATGCTCAGGGAACGAACATAGTGCAGAAATAGTTTTTTAACTGTATCCTCGGACCAAGAAGTGACTGATTTAAGT
Source organism: Typopeltis vanoorti (assembly GCF_054136105.1). Lineage (NCBI taxonomy): Eukaryota > Metazoa > Arthropoda > Arachnida > Uropygi > Thelyphonidae > Typopeltis > Typopeltis vanoorti. The sequence goes on along the minus strand of NC_143564.1, from coordinate 29,770,443 downwards.
AATTTTTCCGTTTTCTTTTTTATCCGATTGGTTGGGTTATAGTTAACAAATTGATAGGTGTTGTCTGCGACTAATTGATTTATTTTTTCTAAATATGCTGTTCAGTTTAAAATAACAGTGGCACTGTTAATTTAAATGTCTATGATGTCCTGATTTGATTTTAAAGATTTCAAAGCTGCCAATTCAGATTTGGTTAGGTTGCTAGTTATTATTTTCATATCATTTAAATTTAAAATGTTTGAGGTTTCCAAACATTTTATCAGCTATGGTGGTTGGGAGAAATCTTAAGCTTCTTTCAATATAGTATATAAAATCTAATTTGTTAATAGTCCTGGGCGCCACAGCAAAGTTTAAGCTTTTGCTAAGTAGTGAGAGTTCACCAGTGTTCAGGGTGTGGTTAGAAATTGATCATATGAGTGTGTTCACTGAAGGTAGTTGGTGGCTCTTGTTATTACTAACTTGGGTTGGCTGTTTTCATTCACTGTGAAGAAATTCAAGTATGTCTGTTGGCTATTTGAATATTGTCGATTTTTAAGTCTATGAAATTTACATGTAAGTTTTACTTTCTTTGTTTCGAGGATGTGATTAGTGTAGTTGTCAGTAATCCTCTCAAGGATATCCCAAATATCTGGATTTAAAACTTAAATGTTCCAATTTTAAATTTTGAACCTGATTTTGAGCAAATGGCAAGTTTTTGCGAGTAGTTTGAATCTGATCTCTGAGCATTGCTTTCTCCATATGGTTATATATTCTTAGTGCCTTTGCCGAGCTGAATTTTCTTTTCAGCTTGATGCAGTTAGGAATAAGATTGCAATTTCTACAACATTTTAAAAATGCCAGTTGAGCTTACCGTAGTGATTGCATTGCTTGTGAGTTAAATCTCCATGAATTACCAGAATCCTTGCCTTTAGTGTTACATGGTGATTAGCATTCTCCATATTGTAGTCTCCGTAATTTTAATAAAATTATGGACTAAAATAATTTTAATACAATTATGGAGACTACAACTGTGTTAGAAATAATTACTTTAATTTCCTGATGTTTCAACCTTCATATTAAGGTCATCATCTGGTACACGCACGCACGCACGCACGCACACACACACACACACAGACAAGCTATACTACATTTCAAACAGTATGCCAAAGAGAGAGTGATTTGATCAACGGTTATTGTACTGGTCTGACCTCTAGTGAAAAAAAAATTAAAATAAAATAACTACATCAAAGCTAAATTCTATTTATAACATACCATCAGAGGGCAATTTCATATAGATAGTTATATTACAGCAAAAGTGGTGTTTTAATTTAACATGAGAGTTGTTATATTCAACACATAACACTATCTCACAAAAGGTCTGATATTGGCTGGCCACCACCCAAGTGATCACTTCCACCAGCTGGAGGAAGATTTGACTTCATTTACAATAATATCTTCTGATGAGATAATCAAATCCAAGACCCTTGATCCACATGTAGTCTCTGTTATGTACTGCTTAAGATAGTTGTCTCTCAAAAACTCAAGAAATTCATTCTCGTTTCTTATTAGACAGACCAATTTGCCTAAACATTTCTTTTTCAATGCTTTCCACATTACCAGTCTGTAGTAACACCCTATTAAACATTTCATCCTGTCTGCCTCTACTTCACACTATACCGCTTCAAAAACCACTGTCATATCTGCTCCTTCCGTGTCCAGATGGGCACAACTCCTCTGCCATCATCAATAACACGCATATTCCTCTTATCCAATGATTCAATCACCCTTCTCATTCTACCTCCCAGGAAACAAACTTTGTGCACTTTTCACTCACCACACCTCTAATCATCAAATCCTATCTATTCTCAAATCATTCGATATTTTTTTCAAATCTTTCATGCCATTCTTTCTCACATTTCCATGGATATCCATAATTTTCCTTGGTTTGTTCCTCATATGTTTAATCTCCTGCCTCATCTTTACAGACTCCACTCTTACTCTTCAATTACTTTCTCAGTGCGATTTATGTCAATCACTGTCTTACCACTAACTCGCCGCCATCTATGCATACTGTCTTACTAATTAACATAGCTAATTTACCGCCATTTTTGCCCACTGTCTTATCATTACTGTTCAATCACTCAACTGTACCATCAACTCCACATACTCCTGTAGCTACATCCATGATCTTTTGCCTGCTACTGCTCGCATTCATCTCATAATCCATATGCTACACTTCTTGCACACTGAAACTCTCTCGTTGCTCGTATTAATCCTCTGCACATAAATATCTTCAATCTCTCCCCAAGAATATACATTGCATTCATGGCACCTCCATTTTGGAAAAATCTATGTCACTTGCATTTGTCTTTTGAGATATTTATATGAGACTTATACAGGTTGTCTCAAAATTTATGCAAGATTTAAGTTTATGTTGTGATTTCTGTTGGTAAAGTGTTGCCAACGAGAAAAAAGACAGCGTGACAGCTGACAATTCAGGGTTATTAAAAATGGAGCGCTACACGAAAGAACAACGCATTTTCATTGTTGAGCAATATTTTAAAAATAATGAAGGATTGGCAGCTACAGTTCGCAATTTTCGTACAAAATATGATCAGAATAGTGATTTAACTTCATCAACTGTGAAAAGATTAATTAAAAAATTCAAGGAAACTGGATCAATTAGTGATCTTATACACTCTGGCCATCCTTCAACAAGTCGTTCAACAGAAAACATCAAAACAGTTTGTGAGAGTCCAGGAACATCAATTCGACACCGTGGTCTTGAATTGGGCATTTCGAGAAGCTCTCTACAGCGTATTCTCACGAAAGATTTGCATCTTTATGCTTACAAAGTTCAATTGACTCAAGAACTGAAGCCTACTGACCACACACAGTGAAGAGAGTTTGTTGAATGGATTATGGGACAACAACAAGTGGATGCTTATTTTTCGAACAAAATCATCTTCAGCGATGAGGCTCATTTTCATCTTGATGGCTTCGTTAATCGACAAAATTGTCGCATTTGGGGTTCAGAAAATCCACGAGTGATTGTTGAGAAACAAATGCATCCAACGTGTCACTGTTTGGTGCGGATTTTGGGCTGGAGGCATCATCGGTCCATTCTTCTTCAAAAATGCGGCTGGTAAGGCAATAACAGTTAATGGTGCTCACTATCACAACATGATAATCCAGTTTTTTGTGCCTAAATTGCAAGATATGGATGTGGACAACATGTGGTTTCAACAAAACGGTTCTACATGCCATACAGCCTGAGAAACAATTCAATTACTGCATTTCCTGGTCGTGTGATTTCCCGTTTTGGTGATCAGAATTGGCCGTCCAGATCATGTGACTTAATGCTGTTGGACTTTTTTCTTTGAGGTTTTTTGAAGTCTTAGGTTTATGCCAACAAGTCCACGACCACCCATGCCTTGAAGGAGGAAATTGAGTGCTGTATCAACGAAATTCAGCCACATTTATGCAAAACAGTCATGGTAAATTTCGACAAAAGAGTGCGTATGTGCCAGCAAAGCCGTGGAGGCCATTTACCTGATATGCTATTCCATGCATAATCATATACTGTATACTTTATGAATCAATAAGAAATTACAATTTTTAATTAAAAACCTGTGTTTTCTATTAAAATTACTTCTTGCGTGAATTTTGGGACACCCTGTATAAATTAAGTCTCACTGCCGTTTTATTTATGCTGAAAGCAAGACACAAGAAACACAAAGAATTTTAATAAACACAGCACTTTAACTACACTACCTACTAATCACAGCTATCATAAAACAATATTTAAATAACAAATTATCATTATTGCAACACACAATTTTTAAAATTTAAACTTATGTTTTCACAGCAATCTTGACGAACACAGCTCTCTCTTCACAACTAGCAACCAAAAATTTGTAATGAAATTTTAATCATCATCTATAACCTATATGATACAATACTCATTTTTCTAAAATAATAATAATAATAAATTGAAAGCTATTTCTGTTTTGGATTTGAAAATTTAAATTTACGAAAGGTCTCAAGTCTTGAACTGTTTTTCCCGGGACTCAAGACAAAAAAGATTAGAAAAATTCCTGCACAGAAACCTAAATCCACACCTGTACTGGGATTCACACATAACCAAGTGGTTACAGAGCAGAGATACTGCTGGCTCAGTCTACCAGAACAACAAAAAATGAAATAGTACATAATTTGAGATATGATAAAAAAAAAAAGTAAATATTTGCAATTACATTACACAAATATCATATCTGTGTCTCATCTCTGCAGAAATTCTAAGCAAGAAGAAGCAGAGGAACTATTTCAGTCATTAGAAAAAGGAGCTGACAAAGAAAAAAGGAAAACCTAGTGCTTCTTAGAGACCTAAACCAACAGAAGAGGAAAGAAATTAATCAAGGATAAATGGAAATATATCCATATTGGAGCTGATCTAGGATCCTGCCTGGATGGTGAATAGGGGAAAGGCCACCAGATATGGAGGCTAGCTGTGAATATTCAATAAGCAGTCCCAGACCAACAGTGGTAGTATTAACAGGGGTGGTGAGTTTATGGGTGGCACCTGCCAAAGCTAGATAAAATTACAGCAGATATGATAAGACATGGAGGAAGACGATTACTAAAAAATGGTTCAAACGCTTTTCAATAATGCTTGACAGAATCTACAAAGTACCACAAACTCAATGATAATGCTGTGACAAGGCGATAGTAACCTGCCTGAAGCTTACAGCCACAACAGCATGTGTACTCCAGATGGCATCTGTACCTCATGTTAGAGGTAGTCAAAATGAAACACCAACCTGTCTAGTCAGCATAGTGTTTTCAGGCTAAAAAAACCTTCCATAATGATCACACACCAAAAAAAGACCAATACCAGCTCAAACACCACCCAGACTAACAAGGCCTGCATTTGTGGTTTAGGAAGAGAGTCACATGTGAAAAATTGGTTACAGTCTCTAAAAACACTTCAAAAAATTCAGAAAATAGAAAAAACAGAGACACATACATATGCACATACAACATAAGAACAGTGAGAGAAGAAGCAAACCTTCGAGAGTTGGAAGAAGAAATAAAGAAAATTAAATGGGACATCATTGGAGTCGGGGTGCTTAAGGGTCAAAGCTGTATAACTGAGAGGAGACCTCCACATAGCCTTTAAAGGAATGCGGAGAACCGACCAGGGCTTCTGACCTAATGTCCAATCCTCACCTTCTCGTGGTGCACCCTGTTGGGTATTTACTTGGATACTGAACGGACGAGGATAGGCTGGCAATTTGGGATTTAGCCGACCAAATTGTATTCTTATTGGTTAAACCAAAATATAGAATGATGGTACAACATGACAAAATTTCATGCCGGCTGGGGCGTCGCCCGGTTAAACAAGGCCCCCGTTGTTTTCGCCACGGAACCAGGGCGAACAGCGAAAAGTCAGCTACTGGAACAAATCTGAAAATAAACCCCAACTCAACATCACCAGAGTTAAAGATCGGTACTATCAACGTAAGAAGCCTGAATGGCAAATGGAGCTAGCTGAGGAATTAGATAAGTACCAGATCGACATAATAGGGGTGACTGAAACAAAAAAGACCAAAACTAGTGAAATCTTTCTGAGTAATAAATACAAAATGTTATATTCAGGCAATTACAATCAAGGAAAAGAAGGGGTAGCCATAGTATTCAACACAAAATACGAGGCTAATCTTCTTGAATGGCAGTCAGTCTCAAGTAGACTAATGTGGGCAAATATGAGAATGGGGAACTGGACAATGAGACTTATTTGTGCCTATGGTCCCACAGAAGGTTCTACTAAGGTAGACGTTGAGGAATTTTTTGAGGCTTTAGAAAAAGCAACTGACACAATGAAAAATGAAAAGTTGGTCCTTGTTGGGGATCTAAATAGCAGAGTAGGAAATGATTGTGAGACATACAAAAATATTTTGGGAAAATTTGGAGAAAAGAGCAAAGCTAATAATAATGGCAAATATCTGGTGGATTTCTGCTCAGGACATGGACTGGTTATTACTAACACCATGTTCAAACATAAAAATGTGCACAAATTCACATGGAGAGAAGAGGCTAGGAATAAGAAAAGTCTCATTGACTATGTTATTGTTGATAGTGATGTTTTCTCCCTGGTGCAGGACACCAGAGTGTACAGAGGATTTGAAATTGGAAGTAATCACTATTTAGTCATGAGCAGGATAAAATTGAATTTCATATTGAAAAGAATAACATGTAAGAAAGTTTTAAAGTGAATAAAAGTTGAGCAGCTCTCAGATGTGAACTGTAGGCTAAAATACACAAAGATTATTGAAGAAAAAATGAAAGAGTTTGAGAACAGGAATCAAACCTTGGAGATTCAGTGGCAAACTCTGAAGAAAACATTGATTGATTCTGCCAGAGAGGCATGTGGTGAGGTTATCTGTAAGGATAAAAAAAATCAGAACTCCCTGGTGGACACAGGAAGTTAAAGAGGCAGTGAAGGAAAAGAAGAAAGCATACCAAAAGTTCCTGTCAAATAAGTCAGCTTGTGCTCTTAGAGAATATAGAGACAAATGCAAGAATGCTAAACACTGTGTAAAACTAGCTAAACAAAAGTCATGGGAGGACTTTGGCAAGAATATAGAAAATAAATATCAAGAAGGTGGCAAAATATTCTGGAGGTTGTTGATGAAGCTTAAGAATGGAGGAAAGAGTGCTGTAAAAGGAATTAGAGACGATAAAGGTGACATGAAAACAGGAGAAAAAGATATCCTTGAAGTATGGAGTAATTACTTTGAAAAACTGCTAAATGAAACAAGCAGTGATGACAGCACAGTGGTAAAAAACACTGACCAGGCATGCAGTCAGGAATACATATCCATACTAGAAGTAGAAAAAGCCATCAAAGGCTTGAAATGTGGAAAGGCAGCAGGAGTAGATGATATTCGACCAGAAATGCTGAAGTATGGTGGTATGAGTCTTACAGTGGCTGCACTGCATAGTTCAGAAAGCCTGGACAGAGGGACGAATTCCCAATGATTTGAGTAGAGCTCTCATAGTACCCATATATAAAAAGGGAAATAAAACTGCATGTGAGAATTACAGAGGTATTTCCATACTGAGTGTTCCTGGCAAGATCTATGCAAGTATACTTGAGAAACGGTTGAGAAGAATTGTGGAAGAAAAGCTTGGTGAAGAACAAGCTGGATTCAGGCCAAATAGAGGCTGTCAGGATCAGATCTTTACTTTACGACAAATAGTCGAGAAAGCATGGGAATATAACAAAGATCTGTATTTAAGTTTTGTCGATCTGGAAAAGGCATATGACAAGGTGCCAAGAGAGAAGCTATTCAATACGCTGCAGTTATATGGTGTCAATGGGGCATTATATCAAGCAATACTTAGTCTTTATTTGAGTTGTAAGTCAGCAGTTAGAATTGAAGGAAGTACAGGAAGATGGTTTATTGTTAAATTTGGTGTGAGGCAAGGATGTGCATTTTGCCCTCTGTTGTTCATTATCGATATGGATCACATTATGAAGGAATGTGGTATTAAACCTGATATCAAAATTGGAGATGTTAATGTCAGCTGTTTGCTTTATGCGGATGATGTTATACTTCTAAATAAATCTGCTACAAGTCTGCAAGATTCTCTGACTAAATTGAATAGCTGTTGTAATAGATATGGTATGAAGGTCAGCAATAAAAAGACAAAGACAATGAAAATAGGCAGAATCATTGAAAATGTCAACTGTGTTGTGAATGGAGAACCTGTAGAACAAGTAAAACATTTCAGCTATTTAGGCACGATTTTTACTGAAGATGGTAAATTAAATATAGAAATAGACAACAGAATTAGCAAAGCTGGTATGGTGGGAAGTTAATTGAATAAATTCATATGGAATAAGAGAGAAATAAGTCGGAACACTAAATTAGCTGTGTAGAAGACAGTGTTCAAACCAGTTTTAACTTATGTATCTGAGAGCTCGGTCAGAAGTAAAACACTTGACCAAAGACTAGAGACCACAGATATGAGAGTCCTGAGAAAGATTAGAGGCGTGAACAGATGGCATCAATGGCAATATCATATTAAAAATGAGGATATTAGGAAAGAACTTGACATTGTCAGCATCCAGGAATGCGTTAGCAGAGCTAATCTTAGGTGGTATGGTCACTTAAACAGAATGGGCAAGGAAAGATTAGCAAAACAAGTGTTCTCTGCCAGGTTGGCAGCAAAACGACCCAGAGGAAGACCAAGATATAGGTGGATTGATACGGTCCAAAATGCTTTAGACGATAAAAATATAAGATCTGATAATGTTGGAGTCTTGACATGTAACAGACTGATTTGGAGGAAAATTGTAGATAGGAAATTAATAATGATATAATTTTTTTCATGTAGTACTATCATATCCTGTACACCCCTTGAGGGTACATGGCAGGAATTTGATGATGATGATGATCATTGGAGTCGGTGAAGTATGAAGGAAGGAGGAAAACATGCACATAAGAAACAATGGGCATATGTTCTACATCTACAGAAACACAAAATACAACTGAAATGGTGTTAGCTTTCTAATTCACAAAGAATACAACAGGTAATAAGTATACAAGGAATATCAGATAGAATGGTCAAACTGATTCTGAAAATAAACTGAAGAAAGAACTGAAAATAAACTGAATAAACTGAAGCCTTTGGCTCTTCATATAAATAATAAAATGAAGATATAAGATTAAAGTCAATCAAATATATGCACCAACAACATGCTATGAAGATAATGAAATAGAAGCATTTTATAAAGAAACTGAAAGACCTCATAACAAAGAAAAAACTCATTATGCCTTAATCATAGGTAAAAAAGTCGAAAATAGGAATAAAATCAAATGCACAGAACTTCCAACAGGAAAATTTGGACTAGGTGACAGGAATGAACATGGAGAAAGGTTAATTGAATTTGCAACCAAAATTAGCTAAACAAATCAGATAAAATAGCCAACACTTTCTTTAAGAAAAGGCTTCAACAAAGATGGAGAAAGAACCAAATGATATAACAAAAAATATATTACATCCTACCCAACAAGAATGAATATAATCAAAGATGTAGGTGTCTTAAATAAATTCAACACAGGAAGTGACTACAGAATGTTAAGAGGAAGAATAAATATAAATTCAGGAGTAAAAAGAAGAAAACTTATAAAGAAAAAGATGACTCAATAACAAATGAAATGCTTAAACAAAATATAAAAATATCAAACGGAAATATATAAAAAGATATTGGAAGAAAAAGATTTAAATACTCTAAACCAAGATATCATACATATAATTATAAACAGCATAAATAAGATAAAAATAACTAAAGAAAAACAGCAGAAACTAACAAAAGAAACTGAACCCTTGTATATCTGATCCTCATATTATTGAAAAACAAAGAAACTTGAAGCAAAATTTAAATCAAATAGAAAAGGCAGAACTAAACAAAATCATCAAAAAAGAGAATAAAAGAGAATAAGAAAGGAAATGAGAGAATATAACACAAAGAAACTAAAATAAAATTACTGAAAAAGTAAAAGCATCAAAACTACTATGAGAATATTACATGAAGGAAAAGCACAAATAATCAATATTAAAGACAAGAATAGTAAACTGATCCAAAAAAGACAAAAAATAATAGAAAGAATCTAAGAATTCTACAGTAATTTATATAACTCTAAACAGCCCAATCAAGACGATGAAATCCACTACGACGTGGAAGTACCATCAATGTTGGTTGAAGAAATAGAAAAAGCCTTAAAAGAAATGCCAAATTATAAAGGCCTCGGACCAGATAAAATTACAGCAGATATGATGAGACATGGAGGAAGAGAATTACTAAAAAATGGTTCAGATGCTTTTTAATAATGCTTGACAGAATCTAAAATCTCAGATGACTGGAACAAAGCACAAGCAGTCTTAATATACAAAAAAGGAGATCATACAATCTAAAAAAACTACAGACCAATCAACCAGCTTTCACACAGGTATAAATTATTCACCAAAATACTAGCCAATAGGATGAAAAACAAACTAGAGTTCTCACAAACAAAAGAACAAGCAGGATTCAGAAGTGGATATTCAACTAATGGCCACCTCCAAACTCTTAACCAGATAACAGGAGAAAAAAAAATACAATATATCACTTTATATGGCATTTATTGCTTATGAAAAAGCATTTGATACCATAGACAGAACAGTAATAATTGGTGCACTAAATAAACAAGGTATCAGTGGCAGCCCGTGAAGATTTAAGTGGGGGTGCTGCCTCTACAAAATAATTTAAAAAAAATTATTTTTTTTCCTAATCAGTAACCAATTTATTAATAAATTGGTTACTGATTAGGAAAAAAAAATGATTTTTTTAAAATTTTGTATAGGCAGCACCCCTCCCCACTTAAAACTTCATGGGCCACCACTGCAAGGTATTGAAAACCCATACATACAACTAATACAACATATATACCAGAATGCAACAAGTAATATACAATTAAATAATCTAAAAGCAAAAATTAAAATAGGCAGAGGAATGAGACAAGGAGATACAATGGCACCAATAATATTCAATGCGTGCCTACAAGAAATATTTAAAATTCTAAATTGGGAAAAAAAGGTAAAGAATAAATGATTAATATCTAAGCACTTTAAGATTTGCAGATGCCATTGTACTATTTTCTAAAACACCTGAAGAGCTAAAAGAAATTATTAAAAAATTAAGCACAGAAAGCAACAAGTTTGGTCTCAACATAATACAAAATACAAACTACAACCAAAAGATAGAAATAAATGACAAAGAAATAGAAAATGTAACTCAAATATCTAGGTCAAATAATTAACATAGATAGAAATTATGAACATGAAATAAAACAAAGAATAAACCAAGGATGGAGGCAATATGGAAAATTCACTAAAATTTTTAAAGAAAACATACCTATCTGTGTGAAAAGAAAATCATATGAACAATGCATCATACCAGCTATGACATGGAACAGAATCTTGGAGCATCACAAGACTGGAAAATAGATTAGGAGTTGCACAGAGAAACATGGAAAGATCAATGTTAGATATAAAAAGAGTAGATAAAGTAAAAAATCAGATATCAGATAAAAAACAGGATTAAAAGACATCATTAAAGAAATAAAAGCTCATCATCTAGCAGTGAATGGATAAGGACTGATTATGATGATATGGAAATATTTTGGGAAAAGTTGGCATGAGCCAAATCTCTGTTAGCATGTTTTCCTCAATAAATACCCACCTTATGGTCTGCTTTCAACCCTTTGCAGTTTTCTCTCAGATTGTTCACAATGTAATGGTGGAGAGTAATGATTGGCTTACATGTTGGTTATTCATAACAGTACTTTACTTAATAGGAATACTCGCCTAACGTCAACATAGAAAGATTAGTAATAATAGAGCCACTAAATAAACAAGGTATTGAAAAACCATACATACACTAATACAACATATACCAGAATGCAACAAGTATGGTTGCACCACTAATCTACTTAAGGTCTGGGAAATAGTCATTCAATGACCATTTAATGAATATTAATGAAGTTAATTCAGATACAACAAGATACCTTGTTGTATCTGAATTAACTTAATTTTTTATCCAAACCATAGGGAGTGCCAAGATAGAACACTAGTTCCTTTCAATTTAGATTGGTTTCTCTGTCAGTACTATCACAGTTACAATTTGTGCTCTGGTTTCGTGGTTTGCAATCAGCAAAATATTAGCAACCGAATAAATTTTGGTTCTTCTGGTGTTGTTTATACCATAAACTATTGTGAATGGTGGGTAGTGTTTTCTCTTCAGGTATTTCTCAGGGCATATACATATGCCACATTCTCTCAGTGACCTCAAATCTATCTATAGTTTTGCCACTGATAGCACTTTTGCTACTTCCTTCTATTCATATGACAAATCTTCAAAGGCTCAACCATTCCATGCTTCAAGATCTACAACCAGTATCACCCTAAACACTAATCTCCATGCCATCTTACAATGAAGTGATGACAACCTAATCTCCTTCAATGCTTCTAAAATACAATTTTTTCCTTTATTCTTGCAATCTCCTGGAAGGGGATTGCAAGAATAAAGGAAAAAGTCTTCTAGTCTGCTTTTCTTAACCCTGTTAACATTCAGCTCAGCAGTCAGGATAAGGATCTCTCTCTCTTTCTTTCTTCCTTCCTTCTTGGACTGACATTTAACTATAGTCTTTTTCAGCACAAACAAATCACTTCTATAGCATTCCCAGTCTCCAAAAAAATTTAGCATCCGTTTTTGCTCAAGATGTTATTTTTCACCTGTCCACCAATTTTCAAATCACCTAATCTTTGAACAGATGGATTTGCACATACACAGAAAATACTGTCCAAAACAGGTTTGGCTTAACTGACAAATTCTCTCTCTCCACCGTCTCGCATTTAGTTGGTCTCTGCATTGTCTTTTCTACAGATACTCCCATGAGCATGGAACTGACATTCACCATACTCTCTATTTCTCTTAAACAGTTAAACCACTAACTTACAAAAAAAAAAAAAAACTAACAAATTTCTTCTTCTTCTCTCTCTTGGCCCTTGACAACACATACCATCAACTTGCTATAAATTCTGCAATTCCTCACATGTGAGAGTAACATAAAACAGAGAATATGTGGATAATTATAATTTAAGTAACAAAATGTCCCAGGGAAGGAATGGAGGAAAGGATGCTGTAACAGAAACGAAAAAGTTTACAAATTCATCTCAGTTTTAACTTTTTCATCACTAGTTTTAAAATTCTTGTCTATCTTCATGTATCCACCACTTTAATTTGAATACAGTCTCAGTTACAGTCATAGTCTTTAATCAAGTTTTAACCATTCTTAATTTCAAGACAGGTATGTTAATTAATATCCTTCATTTTAAACCTTATTAAATTCAAATTAAGCCTAGTCATTTAAAAAAATCTGCTTCATTGCTAAAAACAGCTTAGCTTTTTCTTTAATATTGGAAACATTTTAGAGGATCATGATTTTGAGTAATATAAAGTATCAAATAGTTTTATTTTAAAAGGAAATACACAGGAATCTAATTCTCATGGTTTGTAAGATTTATGTAAATTTGCCTGAAATGAGGGTAACTCATTATAACTAAGAAAAAAAATCTTGCAAGAGAAATCTGAAGAATAAGCTGGTTCATGCCCAGATTTTTACTCTAAGAAAAACTGAATTATATTTACCGTATTTGCCGAAGTATAAGACGCACTTTTTTTCTTTGAAAATGGGTCTGAAAAACAGGGTGCATCTTAAACGCCAATACTCAGTTTTTTATTACTTTCATTTCTGGAAATTTTCTCTGTTCCGAATTACACGATTTCTTTTTTGCTTCCTTGCGGTATGTGAGAACATTCCAATTACGTAAAGTTCAGTGGATGTGCATCTGTCATCGACGATCACAGCTGTGTTCCTGTTCATTTAAACTTTCCAATTGTTGTTGCAGTTGTTTTGAATGGTGATAAATTTCTGCAGTTAAATTTTCTCTAAATTTCTTGGCAAATTATGGCTGAAAAATGTCGGCATTGCTACAATATTGCATACAAGCTACGTGTGACTGCATATTAGGTATTTGTTGAAAGTAGACTTACTTATTACTTTATATTTCAAATACTGTAAATTCATTATTAATATTCAGTGATAAAGTTGGTTTTCCTAAAAAATGTGTACAAAAAAAGGGAGTGCGTCTTATACGTCGGCAAATACAGTAATTCAATTTAATTCAATCAGGCCATAAAAAGATATGGCCTGATTGAATTAAATTTTTTATGGCCTGATTGACCAAGTAGTTCATATGCTCACTCTCCAACTAACAGGCTGCAGATTCAAATCTCACCATGGGCATGAATGTTTGTGATTGTTGCTAGATGGAATGAATCTCATTACCCAGTGCGAGGTACTGCCCGTTTTATTGGAGACCTGAAGTGAAATCTATAAAAAAATAAATAAATAAAATGAAAAGATAGTTTAAAATAAAATAATAAAAAAAATACCATACTCATGACAGTAATGTACTATAAGTTTAGATATATTATTTCTTTATATTATTATTGTTGTTTTATTTTTATTAATTGCTAATCTTTTACTCCTACTCACAAAAGATTAGCAATTAATAATAAAAAAAAATAATATTTACATAAGGAAATAATATATCTACTTATAGTACATTACTATCGTGAGTGTGGTATTTTTTTTTATTATTTTTTTAAAATTATCTTTTCATTTTAATTTAATTTCTTTTTTATAGATCTCACTTCAGGTCTCCAATAAAATGGACAGTACCTCACACTGGGTAATGATATTCATCCCATCTAACAACAATCAAACATTCATGCCAATAGTGAGATTTGAATCTGCAGCCTGTTAGTTGGAGAGCGAGTGTGTTAACTGCTTGGCCAATCAGGCCATAAAAAGAGTCAGCAGTTAGAACTGAATGATGTAGAGAAGAAAGTGTGATGTAAAATCAGACATAATGCACTGGTGAATACTATCTCCACTGTTATTTTTTACATGGATCACATTATGAAGACGTGTGTAAACCTAATATCAAAATTAAAGATCATTAAGCTCAGCCTTTACTCAGTGTTTACAAATTAAACTCAGCTTTTACAGATGATGTTCTATTACTAAATAGATCAAATAAATCCAGTTTACATTACAGTATTTTTCAGGACTCTAAATTTAATAAGTGTTGTAATAAATATGATATGAAAATGAGCAGTAAAGATGAAAATTATGAAAATCAACAATAAAAAGAGAAAACTATGTAAACTGCCAATGGAAAACAACTGCATTCTCAAACCAGAACTTATGGACCAAGTAAAGTATTTCACCTATACAGAAACAATTTTTAGCAAAGATAGCAATTACACAGAGAAAATGTTAATAGATGACAGACCAAGCATAGAAGGAATGTTGAGATTCATAAGAACAAATGTACATGGAATAAGAGAAAAATTAGTCAAAACACAAAACTACCAGTACCGAAAACAGCAAACAAAACAATCTCAACTAAGAATCTAAGAGATGGGATAGAAAAAATGCAGTTGATCAAAAACTAAAGATTACAGATAGCATGAACATGAATGAAGATATTAAAAGAAACTTAACATCTTTAGTATTCCAGAATATGTTAGTAGAAATAATCTAAGACTAATCTTAATCGGAGAAGAAAGGATAACAAAATGTGCAGTCAGCAGTGCCTGAGAAGACAGAAATGTAAGATATGACAGTATTGCAGAAATGACAAACAAACAGATTAATTTAGAAGAAAAGTATTTGATAGGAAAGCAGTAATAATGGTAACTTAATTACATACATATCTAATCAAAGTACTATCTGTACACTATTTGAGGGTATACATAAGGAATACATGGTGATATCGAAAAATATGTTATGGATGAATATCATAATTAAAACAGTAAGTGGGCATACAATGTATTATTCTTAGTTTGTTGCCAGAAATGTGTTTCCAATATAAAATGTACTTCATATATATACCACTATGTTTTATAACAGGATAATAAATTTTTATTAACAGTAACAAAGCTATTTATTACAGTAAATGAGTGGTTAGTCATATACAGATACAGACTAACATTTAATTGCATATTTATTTGCATATGAAGTAAATCACAAAACAATTTTTTACGTTTCTATTACAAATTGTCTAGTTAACTGCAAAATGCTTTTTAGTATATGCAAGCATAGTCAAATTTCACATTTTTTTAACACATTTTGTAATGGTTGAGAATTTTTTCTAAAATTATATATACAAGGGCTGTTCAATAAGTAATAAGACTAATTTTACTGTCGCGAACCCACTCATCACAATATTAATTTCTGTGGAATAAAGTAATGTTGCTGTCTGTATTAACAAAAGAGGTTGACAGATGGCACATACGAGCTGATGTGCCCGAGTGTCACGTGACTAAACGCAAGCTTGTTTCGGCGCACCTACGAGCCGCGACCAGTCGTCGAAATGGAAGCGTCCTTGGAACAGCATTATGTGATTAAATTTTGTGTGCATTTGCAAAAATTGGCATCGGACACTTTTAACATGATACGTGAAGCTTTCCACGATGAAGCAATGTCGAGGACAAGTGTTTTTCGCTGGCATTAAACTTTTAAGAAAGGAAGGCAAAATGTGGAAGATCTTGAACGTGAGGGAAGACCTTCAATGTCCATCACAGAGACAATGATCAACACAGCAGCGATTATCATCAAGGAGGATCGCAGAATTACAGTACGATAGCTGCATGTTGTCCTGAATATTTCTGTGGGAACTGTTCACTCAATCATGACTGAACATTTGGGACTGAAACGTGTTTGCGCCCAATGGATTCCCAAACTCTTGACACCGGAGCAAATGCAGCATCGAGTGGATGTGTGCACAGAATGGAAAGAAAGACTGGAACAAGAAGGTGACAGCTTCTTAAAATGCATCATTACAGCAGATGAAGCTTGGTTGTATCACTATGACCCTATAATGAAACAACAAAGCAGTGAATGGAAGCATCCATCTTCGTCTACCCCCAAGAAAGCAAAAACTGTAAAATCGGCTGGTAAAATTATGACCATAATGTTTTTTGACTATGAAGGCATTGTTTACCAACAAGCTGTAGAACCCGGGAATACTGTAAACGGCTCATACTATGCGGATGTTTTACGAACAATGGTACAGCACGTCAAAAGGAAGCGTCCACTGCTGAAGAATGGCTTCTTATTGCAACACGATAATGCATGGCCACATATTGCTGGTTGTGTAGTGTACATTTTGCAGAAGAACAACATAGATATCCTACCACACCCTCCATACAGTCCTGATCTCGCACCGTGCAATTTCTGGCTGTTTCCTCAGCTCAAGAAACCACTAAGAGGCCGCCATTTCGAAAGCAACAAAGCATGTGTAAAAGCTGTGGAGGCGGTTTTGAAAGAACTCTCAAAAAAAGGACTTTCACATGTGTTTAAGAAGTGGATGCAACGTTGGCACAAATGTATCGCGTCACACGGTTGTTACTTCGAAAAAGACCATGTAAATGATGATGATTAAAGGTAATCTGTTTTCTGTATAAATAGTCTTATAACTTATTGAACAGCCTACGTATATATATATTTTTTTTTTTCAGAAATTTTTCAGTTTGCTGGTTTATGAAGATGTTTTTTACACAAACATAAATACTGTACATACAACATACTGTCAAATTTAAGGCTTATACTTCATGTCTGCTCCAGCTGCTGCATTTGTAAAAATTATTTTTTTGTATATTTTCTACCATATGTACCACATAGAGTTATAGCTTCTCCTTTAAGTTTTTACTTCACCTATGCTGAATTTATGTTTTTATTTATTCCCCCCTTTTTGCCATGACATCCTTAATAGTAAGTATGACAGACCCTAAATTCAATTGCCACCAGCCATACGTCTTGCGACTTATTCAGTTCCTTAAACCCTTCGGTCTGGCAAATTTCTTTTTTTTTTTTTTTCTGACTGCACCAGCCAGACTGAATTTCTGAGAGTGAGGAATTGAATTAGAGAAATAACAGCAATACTGGGACTCGCAATTTAAGCAGAAAATTCTAATAACCTTACTCAATTCTTAGGCTAGTTGTGGCAATATCCTATCAGCACACAGGTTCATATTTTTTTTCAAGATACTGCATTGGCAAGAATCAGATCAGCATGTTGTTTAACAAGTCATTTATTTCAACAAAAAATTGTAAGTATATGTTGGACAAGTAATTAGATAATGTTATCCTTCCTAGCTTACTTAAATCTGGATTTTCACACACCATTATGTATTATACACTACTATATATTACATTATATAGTAGCACCTCTGTAGTGCAATTGGAAGAACGATGGTATGTTGCATCCTTTAATTGGAAAAGGCCTAAGTTCGAGTCTCATCATGATGGGATAAATCTTTATACGGGCTTTTTCAGTTGAAGGTAAGTTAGCCAATCTCATAACGAAGGTAGCAGGGTTTATTCTCCTGGAATCTCAGGTTTTTCATCCGGCGTACAGACAAATCGGCCCTTCAGAACACACGCAATTTACAAACAAAAAATACTAGCTGTGGTGGTGGGCAGTGGATGGTGCTGATGTAGATGATTGGTAATAGAGGTTCAGTGTAGTGGTGAAGACGGAGAGTTGTACAATAGGCGTCCTCCCGCAATGAGTTTTCGGACTCCTTGGAGGTGTCACGAGTAATAATAATAATAATTACTTTACACTACTCTATTATATAACACAGTATTATATATAATTAAGACAAACACTCATTTCATACCTTCATATAGTTTCGCATATTCGTAACACAGCCTTTGAGTATCAATATATTAAAGCTACTCACAGATCTTCCTTGATAAATAGGCCATTGTATTAAGCGAAGGTCCCGTCAGGACATTTCATACTGTTGTCTTGATTATGATGCTTTTTGTTCTCACTTGGACATCATGGGAACTCATTTTATCTTTAAAGATGGCTTGATTCGAATAACGAGCAATATCTTTCGTTTTTCTTTTCCTCTGTAGTCTAAAACTGGAAGCTTTTCTTTCGAAGAAATTCGTGGGGAGACCTGGACTACACTTTCAAGACTTTTCATCGGTTCCTGGCCACAGGTGCTAGTCGTCACGGAGAAGCACGGCAACTTCAGAACTTCTTGGAACACTCTGGAACTCCAGGAAACCCTCGTGAACGAGTCAACATCATCTCCTACTCACCAGGTTGCTTAAATATCCTTTTCATTCTTTGTCTTTTCCTTTGCAAATTTTGTGCCTATCCTGACAGCAACAAGACTTTTTTGTGTCCTCCCCCCCGAGGTATTTGTTCTTGATGTTTTCTCAACTTTATTTATTTATTTTATTTTATTGGCACCTGATAGCATCAGCCTGTCGAAAGATTATTGGGATCGCTGAGCTTGGCACGTGCAAGAAGAATAACTGAAGTATAATTTGGGAAGAAGAAGGAACAGAAAAAAAAATTTATATACTAACAGGAATAGAAGTGGCAGGTTATATCATTTGTTGAAATGATAGGAAGGGAAAACGCAGTGGAGTACTGCTTATGATAAGTGATGAATTATGTCCTCTCAGATTGGAGGACATTGGCACTAATGGTTTTGAAACCATATGGTGTGAGGTAGAGGTGGATAGGATATTTAGTGGGGTGTTGCTACAAGCCAGAGAGTGGGTGAGGAGCAGAAGATGTTTAGGCAGTTGAGCTTGGCAAGTGCAGGAAGAATGATTGTTATGAGAGACTAACTATTGCAGTATAAATTGGGAAGAGGAGACTTCATGTAGTAATAAGGGAATGAAACTTCTAGTATTTTTGAGGGCCAAATGTCTTAGGCAACATGTAGTAGAAGGAATATGAGGTTCAAGAGTTTTGGATTTTATCAGAGCATCCCATCCAAAGAGATGATTATAACTGTGATGGCATCTCTGCCCCCTGTTGAAGAGAGTGATCATATGGTTTTGACTTGGAAGATGAACAGACAAGCAGGAGTATCAAAGAGAAAGGAATGTATGTGGAATATAAGGCAGGGGGTGCTTAATGGTCAAAGCTGCATAACTGAGAGGAGACCTCCACATAGCCTTTAAAGGAATGCAGAGAACCGACCAGGGCTTCTGACCTAATATCCAATCCTCACGTTCTTGTGGTGCACCCTGTTGGGTATCTACTTGGATACTGAACGAACGAGGATGGGCTGACAATTTGGGATTTAGCCAACCAAATTGTATTCTTATTGGCTTAAACCAATATACAAAATGATGGTACAACATGACAAAATTTCATGCCGGCTGGGGCGTCGCCCAGTTACACAAGGCCCCCGTTGTTTTTGCCAGGGAGCCAGGGTGAACACTGAAAAGTCAGCTACTGGAACAAATCTGAAAGCACATCCCAACTCAACATCACCACAGTTATTGATCGGTACTATCAACATAAGAAGCCTGAATGGCAAAGATATGGAGCTAGCTGCGGTATTAGATAAGTACCAGATCGACATAATAGAGGTGACTGAAACAAAAAAGACAAAAACTGGTGAGATCTTTCTGAACAATAAATACAAAATGTTATATTCAAGCAATAACAACCAAGAAAAAGAAGGAGTAGCCATAGTATTCAACACAAAATACAAGACTAATCTTCTTGAATGGCAGGCAATCTCAAGTAGAGTGAAGTGGGCAAATATCAGAATGGGGAATTGGACAATGAGACCTATTTGTGATTATGGTCCCCTAGAAGGTTCTACTAAGGTAGAAGTGGAGGAATTTTTTGATGCTTTAGAAAAACGAACTGACACAATGAAAAAGGAAAAGTTGGTCCTTGTTATAGATCTAAAGAGCAGAGTAGATAATGATTGTGACACATACTAAAATATTTTGGGAAAATTTGGAGAAAAGAGCAAACGTTTCTCATTTTTCAAACTTTCCTAATAATAATGGCAAATACCTGTTGGATTTCTGCTCAGGACATGGACTGGTTATTACTAACACCATGTTCCAACATAAAATGTGCACAAATTCACATGGAGAGATGAGACAAGGAATAAGAAAAATCTCATTGACTATGTTATTGTTGATAGTGATGTTTTCTCCCTGGTGAAGGACACCAGAGTGTACAGAGGATTTGAAATTGGAAATGATCATTATTTAGTCTTGAGCAGGTTAAACTGAATTTCATATTGAAAAGAAGAACAAGTAAGAAAGTTTTAAAGCAAATAAAAGTTGAGCAGCTCTCAGATGTGAACTGTAGACTGAAATATGCAAACATTATTCAAGAAAAAATGAAAGAGTTTGAGAACAGAACCAAACCTTGGAGATTCAGTGGCAAATCCTGAAGACAACTTTGATTGATTCAGACAGAGAGGCAGGTAGGGAGGTTGTCTGCAAGGATAGAAAAATCAGAACTCCGTGCTGGACATAGAAAGTTAAAGAGGAAGATTAGTCAGTGAAGGAAAGGAAGAAAGCATATCAAAAATTCCTGGCAAATAAGTCAGCTTGTGCTCTTAGAGAATACAGAGACAAATGCAAGAAAGCTAAACACTGTGTAAAACTAGCTAAACAAAAGTCATGGGAGGACTTTGGCAAGAACATATAAAATAAATATCAAGAAGGTGGCAAAATATTCTGGAGATTGTTGAAGAAGCTCAGAATTGGAGGAAAGAGTGCTGTAAAAGGAATTAGAGATGATAAAGGTGACATGAAAACGGGGAAAAAAAGATATCCTTGAAGTATGGAGGAACTACTTCAAAAAATTGCTAAATGAAACAAGCAGTGATAGCACAGTGGTAAAAAAACATCAAACAGGCACACGGTCAGGAATACATATCCACCCTCGAAGTAGAAAAAGCCATCAAAGGCTTGAAATGTGGAAAAGCATTACTTCATACTTCAGCATTTCTGGTCGAATATCATCTACTCAACCAGAAATACTGAAGTATGGTGGTATAAAAGTCTTACAGTGGCTGCACTGCATAGTTCAAAAGGCCTGGACAGAGTGTGCAAATTCTCGATGATTGGAGTAGAGCTCTCATAGTACCCATATATAAAAAGGGAAATAAAACTGAATGTGAGAATTACAGAGGTATTTCCCTACTGAGTGTTTCTGGCAAGATTTAGGCAAGCATACTTGAGAAACAGTTGAGAAGAATTGTAGAAGAAAAGCTTGGTGAAGAACAAACTCGATTCAGGCCAAATAGAGGCTGTCAGGATCAGATCTTCACTTTATGACAAATAGTTGAGAAAGCATGGGAATATAACAAAGAACTGTATTTAAGTTTTGTCGATCTGGAAAAAGCATATGACAAGGTGCCAAGAGAGAAGCTATTTAATAATTCTACAGTTATATGGTGTCAATGGTGCATTATATCAAGCAATAATTAGTCTTTATTTGAGTTGTAAGTCAGCAATTAGAATTGAAGGAAGTACAGGAAGACGGTTTAATGTTAAATCTGGTGTGAGACAAGGATGGACATTATCCCTTCTGTTATTCATTATCTATATGGATCACATTATGAAGGAAAGTGGTATTAAAAATGATATCAGAATTGGAGATGTTAATGTCAGCTCTTTGCTTTATGCGGACGATATTATACTTCTAAATAAATCCGCTACAAGTTCAAGATTCTTTGACTAAATCGAATAACTATTGTAATAGATATGGTATGATGGTCAGCAATAAAAAGACAAAGACAATGAAAATAGGTAGAATCGTTGAAAATGTCAACTGCGTTGTGAACTGAGAACCTGTGGAACAAGCAAAACATTTCAGCTACTTAGGCACAATTTTTAGTGAAGATGGTAAATTAAAAATGGAAATAGACAACAGAATCAGCAAAGTTGGCATGGTAGGAAGTCAATTGAATAAATTCATATGCAGTAAGAGAGAAATTAGTCGGAACATTAAATTAGCTGTATACAAGACAGTGTTCAAACCAGTTTTAACTTATGGATCTGAGAGCTGGGTCAGAAGTAAAACACTTGACCAAAGACTAGAGACCGCAGATATGAGAGTCCTGAGAAAGATTAGAGGCATGAACAGATGGCATCAATGGCAATATCATATTAAAAACGAGGATATTAGGAAAGAACTTGACATTGTCGGCATCCAGAAATGCATTAGCAGAGCTAATCTCAGGTGGTATGGTCACTTAAACAGAATGGGCGAGGAAAGATTAGCAAAAAAAGTGTCCTCTGCGAGATTGGCAGGAAAATGATCCAGAGGGAGACCAAGATATACGTGGATTGATACGTTACAAAGTGCCTTAGACAATAGAAATATAAGATCTGATAATATTGGAGTCTTGACAAGTAACAGACTGATTTGGAGGAAAATTGTAGATAGGAAGTTAGTAATGATGTAAATTTTTCATGTAGTACTATCATATCCTGTACACCCCATGAGGGTACCTGTCAGGAATTTGATGATGATGATTATAATAGTCTTGAGGCAATTCCATTGAGGGAGGAATTGGAAGGGTGAGATATCATTAGTGCTTGGGAACTTGTGCAAGAATATTTATTAGCAGTAATAGCAAGCTGTATACTATGAGTGAAGAAGAGAACACAATCTTGTGTAACGTGGATGACAAAAATATCAAACAAGAATTGCAGGTAAAAAGGAGGTTAAAGAAGAGATATAAGGAGAGGGCTGGAGAGCAGACGCATGAAGAATATAAGACTCAGGCCAGGAGAGTGACTAGTATGGTGAGGAAGGCAAAATTGGAATATGAGAATAGACTGGCCCTGAGATCCAAAGAAAATCCTGAGGAATTTTTAAGCTATGTGGCCAGTAGGAGGAGAAATGATTGTGGAAGAATGACAGATAAAAATGGGAATAGAATGACTGATGCAAAGGATATAATGGAGTTGTTCAATGAACACTTCATTGGAGTATTTCATCCTGGAGAAACAGGTTTTAATATTAGATGGATAGGGCATGTTCAAGATTTAGACCTGCAAGAGAAGAATGTGTGTCGAATACTGAGTACTCTGAATGTTAGTAAAACAATGGGAGTGGAATGGAATTTTGCCACAGGTTTTGAAAAAATGTGATGAAGAACTCAACAGCTCCCTTAACCTGGCTTTTTAATGAAAGTTTGACCAAGGGAAAAGTACCCAAGGAGTGGAAGGATGGTAAGATAGTGGTACTGCATAAGGTTGGTAGCATTACTGGAAGTGTCAAACTATACAATAGTTTGTGTTTCATCAGTATTTGTTAAGTTCTTGGAGAAATTAGTGAGGGATCATTTACAGCATTGGGTAGATGAGGGTAATGTTATCTGTAAGAATCAACATGGATTTGTTAAGGGGTGCTCTTGCTTTAGAAATATGATTGCTTTTTATAATAAAGTGACAAGAGTGATTGATGAGGGAAAGGCATATTCTGCCACTTTTTTTTTTTTGGATTTTATTATTATTATTATTATTAAGAGAGACCTCCAGGGAGTCAGGGACTCATCAAGGGAGGCCACATACTATACACACCAGCTATCATACTCATTCTTAAATTCATTCACCCTGCTTGCACTCACAACATCCAATGGCAATCAATTCCAATCATGCACCACCCTATGAGAGAAAAATCTAGCCTCCACCCCCTACTTAGTCGCATTCATTCTCAGCTTCCAAAGATGCCCTCTTGTCCTTTTAAATAAATTTAAATAAAATGAAAAATTCCATCAATTGAAATCCTGAATGATCCTTGCAGAAGTTTGTAAGTCTGAATAATAGATCCCTCTTTCTCCTGTTTGCCAGTGTCTGCAGGCTACAAATTCTCAATCTGTCTTCATAATCAGTATTCCATAATCCTGATATCATTTTTAACATTCTCCTTTGACTCTCTCCAATATATCAGAATCACAACAGAAACCAGGAGACCAGACTTGCACACAATAGTCTGAGTGAGGTCTTATCAAGGGATTGTAAAGAAGCAAAATGACATCCTTATCTTTACATGTGAATTCATTTCAGCATTAAAACTAGTTGTATTTGCAATCTTTGCTACATCCATGTAGCAAAGATTGCAAATACAACTGAACTTCAACTTCCTATCTACTAACACTCCAAGATCCCTAGCCTAATCAGTTTCTTCTAGCATAATCCCACCAATATAATACGACATTGGATATCTAATCCCGTTGAAGTGACTGCCTTTACATTTACTGACACTGAACTGACATTCATTTTCCCATGCCCACAATTTCAGCCTGTTCAAATCATTCTACAAGTACTGCATATCAGCAACATTCCTGATTCCCCTACCTATCTTGGCATCATCAGCAAATAGCTGTAAGTCGCTTGTCAAATTCTTCCCAACATCATTAAGGTACTCATGAATAGCAGTGGACCAATCGCTGATCCTCGTGGTACACAACTGGTTATTCCATATTCTCCAATTTATGCAACAGTCTATAATGCTGTATTCTGTCAAAAGCCTTGGCAAAATCCATACCATGGTATATCCATTCGCCTTATCTAGTTCAATGGTAACATTGTTATAGAATTTTTCAAAAATCTTCACCACCACTCCTGTGATACAAATTGGTCAATAGTTGTATGGTAATCCCTTAGCACCACCTTTGTGCAACGATTACCATACATTCTTTCCATTCCTGAGGAATCTTCCCTGTTCTGAGACTGATATTAAACAGCCTGCTTAAAGGAATAGCCCAGTTCAGCTGAACACTATTTTAGCACACGTGCTGATATCCCATCAGTCCCTATTGCTGAATTCTTATTCAATTTGTGCAACAACTCTAATACCTCGTATTCATACACCCGTTTCTTCATCTAGTGAAGAGGTAACAGTGAGCTCAATGTCGTGTACCAGGTTGATAGCATTTAACAAAATGGGCACCTCTGCATCTGAAACCCTCATTCCATCTGCATTTAGAGCAGTAATTCTTTCATATTCATTCTTTCTTTTACTTGCAGCATCATCATCATCAAATTCCAGACATTCCTCAAGGGGTATACAGGATTGATAATAATACATGAAAAATTTACATAATTATTAACTTTCTATCTACTTTTTTTCCTCCAAATCAATCTATTATCTCTCAAGGCTTGAACATTGTTAGATCTTATATTTCTATCTTCTAAGACACTTTTTATAGTATCAATTCACCTATATCTTGGTCTTCCTCTGGGTCTTTTTCCTATCAACCTGGCAGAGAACACTTGTTTTGCTAATCTTTCCTCTCATATTCTGTTTAAGTGCCATACCACCTGAGATTAGCTCTGCTAACACATTCCTGGTTGCTAACAATGTCAAGTTCTTTCCTAATACCCTTATTTTTAATATGATATTGCCATTGATGCCGTCTTTTAACGCCCCTAATCTTTCTCACAACTCTCATATCTGCGGTCTCTAGTCTTTGGTCAAGTGTTTTACTTCTTACACAGTTCTCAGATCCATAAGTTAAAAGTGGTTTGAACACTATCTTGTATACAGATAATTTAGTGTTTTGACTAAATTCTTTCTTATTCCAGATAAATTTATTCAGTTGACTTCCTACCATACCAGCATTGTTGATCCTGTTGCCTATTTCCATATTTAATTTACCATCTTCACTAAAAACTGTGCCTAAGTAGCTGAAATGTTTTATTTGTTCTATAGGTTCTCCATTCCAAATACAGTTGATATTTTCAATACTTGTGCATTTTCATTGCCTCTGTCTTGTTATTGCTAGCCTTCATACCATATCTATTACAACAGTTATTCAATTTAGTCAGAGAATCATGCGGACTTGTAGCGGATTTATATAGAAGTATAATATCATCCACATAAAGCAAAGAGCTCTCATTAACTAACAAATTTAATACCACTTATCTTCATAATGTGATCCATATTGATAATGAATAACAGAGAGGATAATGTACGTCCTTGTCTGACACCAGATTTAACATTAAACAGTCTTCCTCTACTTTCAATCCTGTACTTACATCTTTTAATTCTAACTGCTGACTTACAACTCAAATAAAGACTAAGTATTGCTTGATATAATGCCCCATTGACACCATATAACTGTAGCGTATTGAATAGCTTCTCACTTGGCACCTTGTCAATATGCCTTTTCCAGATCTACAAAACCTAAACACAGATCTTTGTTATATTCCCATGATTTCTCAACTATTTGTCGTAAAGTGAAAATCTGATCCTGACAGCTTCTATTTGGCCTGAATCCAGCTTGTTCTTCATCAAGCTTCTCTTCCACAATCCTTCTCAACCGTTTCTCAAGTATACTGGCATAAATCTTACCAAGAACATTCAGTAGAGAAATACCTCTGTAATTCTCACATTCCGTTTTATTTCCCTTTTTTATATATGAGTACTAAGAGAGCTTTACTCCAATCATCTGGAATTTGTCCCTCTGAACTATGCAGTGCAGTAACTGTGAGACTTTTATACCTCCATACTTCAGAATTTCTGGTCAAATATCATCTACTCCAGCTGCGTTTCCACATTTCAGACCTTTGATGGCTTTTTCTACTTTAAGTATGGATATGTATTCCTGATTGCATGCCTTGTCAGTGCTTTTTTATCACTGTGCTGTCATCACTGCTAGTTTCATTTAGCAACTTTTCAAAGTAATTAATCCATACTTCAAAGATAACTTTTTCTCCAGTTTTCATATCACCTTTATCGTCTCTAATTCCTTTACAGCACTCTTTCCTCCATTTCTGAGCTTCTTCAACAATCCCCAGAATATCTTGCCACTTCTTGATATTTATTTTCTATGTTCTTACCAAAGTCTTCCCATGACTTTTGTTTAGCTAGTTTTACACAGTGTTTAGCTTTCTTACATTTGTTTCTATATTCTCTAAGAGCACAAGCTGACTTATTTGCCAGAAACTTTTGATATGCTTTCTTCTTTTCCTTCACTGCCTGTTTAACTTCCTGTTTCCACCAAGGAGTTCTGATTTTTCTATCCTTGCAGAAACCTCACCACCTGCCTCTCTGTCTGAATCAATCAATGTTTTCTTCAGGATTTGCCACAGAATCTCCAAGGTTTGGTTCCTGTTCTCAAACTCTTTCATTTTTTTCTTGAATAATGTTTGTATATTTCAGTCTACAGCTCACATCTGAGAGCTGCTCAACTTTTATTCACTTTAAAACTTTCTTACCCGTTCTTCTGTTCAATATGAAATTCAATTTTATCCTGCTCAAGACTAAATGGTGATCACTTGCAGCATATTGATAGAATTCTTTAGCAGAGCCAGTTTCTTTTCATACTCAGACTTTGCTTTCCGTACAACTGCTATAATTATTCTAGCCTGCTGCTTATAATTTTCATAACAGACATCATCCTTATGCACACAGTATTCCATCCACATCATCCTTTTCTTATGAATTGCTTGCTTAATAAGATTACACATCCATTTGACTCCTACCGTATTTATTCTTCGAACTCTCAGGGCACATTCTGATATCGCATCATTTAACATGCTTTTAACTTCCCATGCACTGTTGATATTCTTTCTAGCCAGCAACTGATCACATTAGAAAGATCACAGTATACTCAGTTGGTTGTAATTTCCTGCTTGGGAAGTGACTAAGTTTATGAATATTCCATTCAGGAATATTCATAAACTTAGTCACTTCCCAAGTGAGTACCGCATGATCACTGTCACCAACCAGAAGGAGAATACTTGCGTCTTTAACTGAAATGCCCTGTGACATTATAATCAAATCTAACCCTCTTTGACCTCGAGTTCCTTCTGTCACATGCTGCTTGAGGAAATTGTTCACAACAGCTCAATAAATGCATTTTCATTCTTCTCATGAGATTCTACTGCTTCCCAATCAATATTTGGATAACTAAAGTCTCCCATTATGATTATACTCTTTTCACCCTCATCTTGTCTATTTGGTGATGCATTTCTTCACCATTAGCAACCAATCCACCAGGTCTGTAAAAACACCCCACTATGTAATTGATCCTGTTAGATTCCACCTCACACCAGTTGGTTTCAAAGTCACTGCCATATGAAATACTGTAAGTAGTAGTAGTAGCAGTACTAAAATCATTGGTCTCCACTCTAACTGGATTCAAGTCATCCAATATCATTAGCAGCATGCCCCCTTCTCTCTATCCTTCCTAAAAATAGTGTACCCTTTACACTTGATACCAGTTAGTGTGTCTGATTCTGATAGCCAGGTCTCACTAATGCCTACAATCTGAGGTCCCAACATATTGATTAGAGCAACAAACTCTACCCCTTTGTTTCTGATACTCCTAGCATTCGTGTACAGACATAATAATCTACCTGCATGTTCCTTTGTATACTCGTCTGCAGTCTGCATGACACAGTTGGACAACTTGTGGATCTCCATTCTTCTTTAATGCCTTATACATGTAGACATCTTTGCACACATTTCATGGGTCCAAACCGGACAAACACAAAGTCAAAATCATTCTCTCCTCATCAACTTTTCCATGACAAAGCCCATGCCCCTCATTAACACAGTTATATAAGACTGTTGCTCTTACCCTCACATTCTCACCATTCCTCTCTTTATAATTTAGTTTTCCTTACTCTCTGTGTTAGGTCTGATACCAGTATTAGTTTTTCTAGACTCCTGATACCAAATGTATTCAGGTGTAGGCCATCCCTCATACAAATCCAATCTTCCCTCAAACTCACTCAATACATCCAAAAACTTACATCCATCCCTACTACACAGCCTACACATCGAATTGTTTGCCATTATAACCCTTCTTCTTAATTCATTTTTATCATATCGAGGTAAAATACTGACAATTTTCACTTTCTCACTCCTCACTCTCGCTTCTTCCAACAACTCTTTCATGTGCTCTCTCATACTGAACTTATCGCTAGTTAAGTTATTAGTACTTACTACAATTACGATTTCATTTACTTTTCTTTTTTGTTTTTGAATTGTTTCCTTTATATTCTTAATTTTTTGCACCAGGAAAATTCTAAGTTATAACTTGTTCATCAATTCCTGTGTTGTCTCTCTGATGATCTGCTTTAATTTTGCTATTTTGGAGGTTAATTCATTTTCATTAACCTCCTCCACATTTCCAATAACCTCGTTAGTCGAGCTAACCTTCTTGTCTTGCATTTTACAAAGGCATTTGACAGTGTACCACATGATAAGCTGATATTTAAGTTGAAGCACATGGGTTTAGATGTTAGGTCAGTGAATTAGATTAAGGATTGGCTATCTGATAGGTATCAGAGACTGGTGTATTGGGCAGCAGTATCAAGGAGGCAGAAGGTTACAAAGGGCTCAGTACTGGACCTGTATTGTTTAACCTTTATATCAATGATTTTATCAATGGATTGCAGGGGGATATTCAGTTGATTGCAGATGAGGTAGCCCTGCAAGAGGATTTGAATAAACTGAACAGATGGGCAAATGAATGGGGGAATCAGTTTAATGCAGCTAAATATAAAGTCTTGAAGTTTGGAATACATTGATGAGAGGCTGCTTACTCTGTTTGGGAACTGTACTGGAGGAAGTGGGGGAGGAAAGGGATCCGGGAGTAATGATTGATAGAAACCTGAAATTCAAGGAACATACTGCAAGAGGGTGAAGGTAATGCAGAGGATTGCTGTAATACTGTGAAGGATGCTGATCTGCAGAGAGAAAAGAGTTATCATTCCATTGTATAAAGCCCAGATCAGACCGCACTTGGATTATTGTTCTCAAATTTGTCCCCAGGATTTGAAAGGGATAAATTAACCACGGAAAGAGTGCAGAGACAGATAAGAAAGATTATATCAGGACTGTACAATGTTAGTTATGAAGACAGGCTGAGGGAATGTAGACTGCAGAGTTTGGTAGACAGAAATATGATTCAGACGTAAACTGTTGAGAAGTAGTTACAGGGTTGACACCGGGGAGTTTTTTTGTTTGTTGGAACAGGGGGAAGAAGCAAAGACAAAGAGACATCCTTGGAAGTTACAAAAGGAAGCTGTGAGGAGTGGTTTCTTTGCATGGTAGATGGTTGAAAAGTGGAATAAATTGCCTGATATAGTGTAAGGGTGCAAACGGTCAATGATTTCAAGGAGTAGTATGATAGACCGTGTTTTCTAGGATGGGTTTCCCCAATGAGTCTTGTGATTCCATTGAGACCTGAATCATAATAATAATAATTAAATAATAATACTGTCACAAAAATTGAAGGGCTTAACTGTTAGAATACAAGTCACTGTTAAAAAAGAAGTAAAAAAAGCAGTGGTGCTAAAATATTTGTATTTTTGTGTTTTCTTCAAGAAATGAAATATATGAAAAATTTCTTTATTCCTGTCATAAATTTAGTTTAATCCTTTATACAAGTGTGAGCAAACAAAGTTTGTGCCTGAAAATATCTTCAGGACTGAATATGGTGTTGTACTACCTTATTGGAGTAAGGTAGGTGTCGTACTACCTTACTGGGGTAAGGTAGTACAACATCGGGCAACTCGTAACAAAGGTGAACCAAGCTAGCATCGCTCCTATCCCAGTATCTCCCATAATGCAAAACACATCTCCTTGTGGATATGTATAATGTTATGCATTAAGGGATTGGCCACTACCCAGACTAGTTTCGACGAGATGCCCGGTGCTATACTACCTTACCCCCAGTAAGGTAGTACAACATCTACCTTACCCCAATAAGGTAGTACAACACCATATTCAGTTCTGAAGATATTTTCAGGTGCAAACTTTGTTTGCTCACACTTGGATAGAGGATTAAACTAAATTTATTATAGTCTAACCAAGTGAAAAATAAACTTTCAAAATCATTATGTACATGCATATAGAAGATATATTCATATTCAATTCATGTGTTGTTAATATTCACATCACCAACACAAGCATCACTGGTGTCATGGCAACTCTCAGAGCATGATTTACTTATTCTCAAGGATAATATGACAGTAATATATGAAAAGTTTACATTAACTACTGACTTCCTAATTACTAACTTTTTGATGCCATTATGGCATCAAAAATCAGGTTTGCTGATCTTCCCTTTCTCATTCTCAAATGCTTACAATGTCAAGTTCCTTCCCATTTAGCGTATCTGCTCTCCAGCCAAAAGGCTGCGGGTTTGAATCCCACCGTGGGCATGGATGTTTGTAATTGTCAGTGAAAATACCAGTAGTGGTGGTGGGCGGTAGATGGCATTGGTGTAGATGATGATGATAGTTGTGGTTCGTTGTAGTTGGTGGATTGAGTGGTGGAGACAGAGTTGTAGAGTAGGTGCCCTCCCTCAATGAGTCTCTTGGACTCCCTGGAGGTGTCATGCAATAATAATAATGATTTATCTTTATTTTTAATATGATTCTGCCATTGATACCATCCATTTGATCTCCTCATATTTGTCAAAATTTTGTATCCATAGTCTCTAATCTTTAATCAACCATTTTATTTTTAATCCAACTTTCAGATCCATAAGTTAAAACTGACTTGAACACTGCTTTTATACAATTCTAATTCCAAATAAATTCAGTCAGTTCAATCCTCTACATCAGCTCTGCTTATTTTGTTATTTACTTCCATAATTAATTGTTATCTTCACTAAAAATTGTGCCTAATTACAGATATATCCCAGTCATATGACATGTTAGGTTCCAGACCATTGTTGTATAGTGAATCACTGACCCCCCCCTTTTTTTTTTTCATTTGTAGACAGATGTAACGGTTTAATAACATTTTTTATGTGTGTAAGTATATATTAACTGATTTTTCAGTATTTAATAGTTTAAAAATCAAAAATTCATTCTTTAAGCATAAAGAATGCCATAAATATACTTGGTCAGCATGCAGTTTGCAGACAATTATAGGTTACATAATAGCTAATAAAAAAAACTTGCAAATTTCATTCTAGATACAAGAGTATACCAAGGTTGTGAATTAGAAATGGACCACTTCCTTCTTGTTTCAAACCTAAGATTCCCACCTCATTGGTTAATGAAAAAAGCCCATTCAACTGAACAGGAAACCTTTTTTTAAGATTGGCCTTTTAAATGATCCTAGCATTAAATGGCTCTATAAAAAAAAAAAAAAATTAATGAAAAAATAAAAAATACAAACTTAGGCAAAACTGTCAAGGAAGAATGGAATAACATCAAAACAATTATAACAGACGCGGCCAATGAATCACTGGGAAAGAAGAGTAAATGGCGGAGAAGAAAGGGAATTAGATGATCAGACCAGAATTAGATGGGTGTTCAGATCGCCCAAATTATTGAAGACAAAAAAATGCTTTTAAAAAATACTTAGCAACAAAATCTCAAGATGACTATATAGAATACAAGAGAAAAAGAGCAATCACCAAACAAGCTCTAAGAAAAAAACACAGAGTCCTGGGACAACTTTGTCTCCGAACTTGAAACAGATATTTACACACCCATAGTCCAAAACTTTTAAAATACTAAATAATTTAAATAGAGATCTAAAAGAAAATGCATATCTTTCATCCATTGAAAGAATACCTGGCTAAACTATTATAAAAACCTTTAGACTCATAATAATGATTTTGAAACAATAAACTTCGACAATAAGACACTCTTGGATCATATATCAATAGACGGGTTAGAAACTACTCTAAAAGGTTGTAAAAACCATAAAATACCAGGTGAAGATGAGTCAAATACTGAATTAATCAAATATGCAGGTCCAAACCTCAAAATTCATTTCCTTAAACTACTCAAAATATGGAATGGTGAACCACCACCAAAAGACTGACAAAAGGCAATAGTTATTCCTATACACAAGAAGGGCAATATTAATAACTGTGAAAATTATAGAGGAATTAGTCTCCTAAACTCTGGATATAAAATCTATAGTAAAATTCTGAAAAACAGACTCTCCCTATTCTATGAAGATAAGATAAGAACAGAATGAATTCAGGAGAGGCCGCTCTTGTGCAGATGGATAAGTTATCTTAAAAATTTTATTCGAAAAGCATAAAGAATACAATGTGGAAACCCATATTGCTTTTATTGATTATTCTAAGGCATTTGACAGAGTTAACTGCAATAAAATTTGATATATTAATATTTGATATATTAATAAATGATATAGTTCCTCATCTCCTAATTCTGTGATGTGAGAATCGCTGACTGGGAACCTATAAACAGGGGAGTAAGACAAGGCTGTAGCCTATCACCCATTCTCTTCACAATCTATATGAATTCTATAGTAAGACATTGGAGACTCACAGTACATGGTTATATCCCAATTAACAAACACACTAATATAAACACAATACTGTTTGCAGATGATCAGGCTATACTTGCAACCTCTGAAACTGATCTGCAATACTCTATCCATCATCTTAATCTAATAGTAAAAAAATTTAATATCGAAATTTCAAAAGAGAAGACAAAGTAGTTGCTTTTAAGGGAAGAGAACCAATAAGAAATAAAATCTGTTTAGACAATACAATTATTGAACAAGTCAACTCTTTCGAATACCTTGGATATCACCTAACCCACAGAGAAAAAAAAGACACAGAGATGAAAATTACAAATTTCAATAGAGCTTTAAATATTATAAATCAAGTTTTTAAACTCTCGAAGGTGCAAAAACACCTCAGATTAGAGTTTATAAAACACTGGGAAGACTAGTGCTCACTTGAAAGAGAGGCATGGACAATCAGATAAGGAGATGAGAGAAGAATAACTGCAGCAGAAATGAGATTTATGAGGAGAACTGCAGGATACAACTTGTTAGATTGTAAAAGAAATAAAGAAATCATGGAAGAAATGAATGAACAACCACTAATGAAATACATCCACGACTATAGATGGAAATGGAAATAGCACGTTGAAAGAATGGACAACAGTAGAGTCACCAAACAAATCCTTGAATACAAACCCACCCACAGAGAAGAGATCAGTTGGAAGACGATATAAAAGTGCAATGAGACCGTAACAGGCCCCGAGGCCTAATACAAGATAGGAAGATGATGCGTGTAAATGACATAAATAAAGCATTTATTTATGCGATACACAAACAAAAAATGTAGACTTTTTGCAAACAAAAACTTATTCTGAATAACTTGGCTTAAGGGAACATTTCAATGAGTTTGGTGATCAATCTACATATTTAAAAGTTTTTTTTTTCTATTTCAGCAATAAAATTGTCACATTTATAGATGACTGTAACATTAACTAGTGTAACACTTTTCACTTCACTAAGCACTTTATCTTTGTTTTTAACAACTATTAAAGTACAAGACAAGTTTTACTTCTAATCTAGCTTTCTGATCCCCAAGTTAAAACTGATTCAAACAACACTGCTTTTATACAGTTGGTTTAAGTGTTCTGATTAATTCCTCACTAATTACAAATAAATTCCGTCAGTTGATCCTCTACACCAGCTCTGCTTATTCTGTTATCTACTTCCATAATTAATTGCCATCTTCAGTAAAAATTGCACCTAATACAGACATATTCCAGTCATATGACATGTTAGGTTCCAGACTATCACAATGTTCAATCACCATCATCACCAAATTTAATCATTTTAACGTTAGCATGTAATGTAACAGGTTTACATATCTTTTCACTAGAAGCAACAGCACCCATACTTTGAGTTTTATACACAATTATTAACAACAGTAAATTAAAATAAAATAGTTATAAACAGTTTATAATTCACAGTGAAACACCAAAACACAGATGTAGTGAATAACATTGTAAACAAATAGTTCATCAAAATGAAAGAAAACTGCACATAGGTTGATTTATGGGAGTGCATGTTGCTAAAACCATCATATGAGTAATTGCTACTTCATATAAATGGGCACCGGTCATAATTGAAAAGCACCATATGTTCTAAAAGTTCTCTATGACAGAATACTGCTAATATTTTTAATGTTCCTGTATATTTTCAGTCTTTGTCTATTGCTATTTTTTTGCTATATAACAGTACATATTCAGTTTAGTTAAAGAATTCTGCTAACTCATACCATATTTAGGAGTATAACATCGTCTGCATAAGGTAAAGAGCTGAGATTAACACCTAATGTTTCATACCACTTTCTTTCATAATGTGATCCAATACAGATAGTGTGCACTCTTGTTTTGCATCTGGTTTTCAAACCATCTTTCTGCATCTAGCAGCTTAAATAATAAACTATGTGGAGTCCTGTTTACTCCACATAATTGTAATGTTTCAAACCAGCTTTTCTCTTGGTATTTTGTCATATGCCTTTTCCAGATCTACAAAATTTAAATACACGTCCTTGTTACATTCTTATGATTTCTCAACTCTTCGTCTTAAAGTGCAAATCTGATCCTGACAACCACTATTTGGCCTAAATCTAGCTCATTTTTTCCCCCAAATTTCTCTCCCACAATACTTCCTAGCCTCTTCTCAAGTATGCCTGCAAAAATCTTACCTGGAACACTCAGCATGGAAATTTCTCTGCAATTTTTATATTGGTTTTATTTCTCATTTTATAGATAGGTGCTATGAGAACTCTACTCATCTGAAATCTGACCATCTAACATTGGTTTCTGAATTATGCAGTGCACCTACTCTAAAACTACATTCATATATGATCATCTCTGGCTGAACATCATATACCCCAGCTGTCTTTCTACACTTCAGGATTTTGATGTTTTTTTTTCCTACTTAAGTATTGATGATACATATTCCTGATTGCAATCCACTTGAATATTTTCTACCAGGGTTCTGTTATTTCTTGTTTTATTTAATAATCTTTCAAAGTAATTATTCCACACATTTTGAATATCTTAAGTTTGGACTTCAACTTTATCATATCTGATTCCTTTACAGTTTTCATTCCTGAATTTCTAAGTATTTCAATAGTTTTGAGAATTCTAGAACATTTCACCAAGCCTTCTCATAACTTTTGTTTAGCTACTTTTACCTTTTACACACTGCCTCACTTTCTTACAATTCCTTCTGTAATCTCTCAGAGCAGATGTTGACTTACTTGCTTACAACTTCCAATGCACTTTCTTCTTTTCTATGCTTCCTGCTCAATACTAAATGGTGATCACTTCCTATTCAAAACTCCCTGTCCTTAACCAGTACAAAGATTTCACTATCAAGAAATAAAAGTCAATGAGACTTTTATTTCTTGCATCTTCTCTTTCTGTTGCTGACTAGTCCATGTCCCAAACCAAAATCCAGCTGGTACTCACCATTATTGTTAGCCCCCCCCCCAATTTTCCAATAAATTACAATGTTTTGTATTCATTTCCTATTATGCTGTTTAGATAAAAAGACAATGTTTGTACCACAAAGGAACAAGTTTTCCTTTTTTTTTTTATTTATGCCAGATGCCTTCGCTAATGACTTGAAAAATTCTTCCACATGTAGTAGAACTTCCGTGGGAAGGTTCACAAATAAATCTCATTTTTCAATTCTCCAGTTTGATGTATGTCCAATTCAGTGTACTTGAAAGTGACTACTACTATTGAAGATCATCTTTGTGTTTAGTATTAAATACTATAGCTATTCCCTTTTCATCATTAATTATCTGAATATAACATCTTGCAGTTGTTATTTCAAAGAATTTCTTCTGTTTTTGTCTTCTTTATTTATTAAATCAATTATATCAGAATTGTACTTTTCTAATTGTTCTTCCAGTTCTACTTCTTTTCTGCTGATGGTGCCTATCTCGAATTCTGCAGATGCTGAGTTTTTTTCAGCGGGTGACTTGATTTTACACTATTCATCCTAGTTCCCTGAAGAAAACAGTGGGGGTGCCCTTGTTAACTGGGCAACACTCAGTCAGCATCACATTGCATCTCATTGTACTATCACTTTTTTGTTTGTTTGTTTGTTTAAGCCAATACAGAATGCAATTTGTTCAGCTAAACTCCAAATTACCATCTCCTTCTTGTTTGCTCAGCTTCTAGGATTTCAGGTTCCTGGGTTCACCATGAGAAGGTAAGGATTGAATATTTAGTTAGAATCCCATTCAGTTCTCCACATTTTTTAAAAGGATATATAGAGGTAATCTTTCAGGTGACCTATATATATATATCCTTAAAGCAATCCTCTTTTAATTATTATTTTTATATCATTCCTATAAATGATAGGTGGCAGAACCTACAGTACATCAATTGCATATGTGTATGGTATAAATGAGGGTGAGGGGATTAGGAGAGAAGAAACCTACCAATATTTTTTTAAAAAGTAGGAGTATGCAGATGAACTGTAAAAGGAAGCTGCTGTTCATGCTTTAGTACCTGCAATGGAAATTAAAGGAATGATGGATGACAGTTGGTGGATTAGCATGAATGGAAGTACTACAAAACAGACACAAAACTAAAACAGACCTACAAGATAGTGGTTGAAGTGAATCATTGATAGAGGAATCATCTATCAATGAAATCATCTTTCTCTGGATAACACCAAGAATCTTCAGGGAGCTTATTTTTGATGCACCACTCCAAACATACAAACAGTATGATATGACTGAGTGGAGCTGAGAGTGGTTCGGAGTAGCTGGAAAGGTTAAAAGTAGCTTCTTCTGACCTTTTCAGCTTAGCTTCTTAGAGACTGAGGAAACTACTGAATACCATATTTATTCCAGGAAAGGCTAAAGCAAAACATCAGTCTAAAAAGAAAGACATGATCCTTCTGATTATTTGTATATTACTGAAGGTAAAAGAACGCAGTGCAGTGCAGTGCGTGCGCGTGTGTGTGTGTAAAAAGGCAGGAATACATTAAAGATCACATTAAAGGTGACTAAGTTATCCTCATCCTATTAAAAATTGTTATGGAGATCAGTGTTTAAGGCACTGGTTGTGGAAGATCTTGAAACTTGGAATGTTTGTTTGCTGCATGGTTTGCTAAATGACTGGAAGGAATAGTGTACTATCATCAGCAAAATATGGATAGCATTATTGGTGACTGAAATTGATACAATGCTTTTCAATTATGATCAAACCCATTTATATGACAGTTTCAGTGACATGATGCTCCCATGAATCAACTGATTCACAGATTTCATGAACTGTTTGTTTACAATGTCAGCTATTGGTCGAAAGTGAGCTATCCACTCCACTCAGATGACAATAATGTAATAAAGAAAACAAACTCAAAATTTTTGATAAAAATTCTTAAATCTGAGCTTCTATAGTTAAATCAATATGAATGAAGCCCTTTCGTCAGAAAGACCTGGGTTCAATTATTGTTCAAGATGCAAGGAACCTTGATAGTCTCTTTCAACAAAAGGTGAGTTAGCCAGTCTCACATAGAGGTAAGAGTTTTTTTTGTCCAACAGAACAGGCGAACCGGCCCTATGAATACACATGGATTTACAGTCATAAAATACATACTCAAGCCCTCATTAGGAAAGCTCAATCCATCCTAAGGAATGGGGAAGGAAAGAGGGAACCCTATACGAATTATATAGGACATACAATACCCCAGAAACGATACCAACACAAATGAGCATAATTATAGTATTCACACTTTTCACTTTTTTATTTCCACTATGGAAAGAGAGAGCATGGGACAAATCAATAAATATTTTTCTTCTGCTATGTGTGCACCAGAAAAAATATTTTCCTCCAAACAGCAGATACTTGAATTGATCATCATCATCATCAAATTCCTGCCATGTACCCTCAAGGGGTGTACAGGATATAATAGTACTAGATGAAAAAAATTACATCATTACTAACTTCCTATCTACAATTTTCCTCCAAATCAGACTGTTACTTGTCAAGACTCCAACATTATCAGATCTTATATTTCTATCATCTAAGGCACTTTGTACTGTATCAATCCACCTATATCTTGGTCTTCCTCTGGGACGTTTTGCTGCCAATCTTGCAGAGAACACTTGTTTTGCTAATCTTTCTTCGCCCATTCTGTTTAAGTGACCATACCACTTGAGATTAGCTCTGCTAACACATTCCTGGATGCTGACAATGTCAAGTTCTTTCCTAATATCCTCATTTTTAATATGATATTGCCATTGATGCCATCTGTTCACGCCTCTAATCTTTCTCAGGACTCTCATATCAGCGGTCTCTAGTCTTTGGTAGTGTTTTACTTATGACCAAGCTCTCAGATCTATAAGTTAAAACTGGCTTGAACACTGTCTTGTATACAGCTAATTTAGTGTTCCGACTAATTTCTCTCTTATTCCATATGAATTTATTCAATTGACTTCCCACCTTACCAGCTTTGCTGATTCTGTTGTCTATTTCTATATTTAATTTACCATCTTCACTAAAAATTGTGCCTAAGTAGCTAAAATGTTTTACTTGTTCCACAGGTTCTCCATTCACAACACAGTTGACATTTTCAATGATTCTGCCTATTTTCATGGTCTTTGTCATTTTATTGATGACCTTCATACCATATCTATTACAACAGTTATTCAATTTAGTCAGAGAATCTTGCAGACTTGTAGCGGATTTATTTAGAAGTATAACATCATCTGCATAAAGCAAAGAGCTGACATTAAATCTCCAATTTTGATAGCATGTTTAATACCACTTTCCTTCATAATGTGATCCATATAGATAATGAATAACAGGGGGATAATGTACATCCTTGTCTCACCCCATTTAACATTAAACCATCTTCCTGTACTTCCTTACAACTGCTGACTGACAACTCAAATAAAGACTAAGTATTGCTTGATACTTAGTCTTTATTCTAACTGTGGCGTATTGAATAGCCTCTCTCTCTTACCACCTTGTTATATACCTTTTCCAAATCGACAAAACTTAAATACAGATCTTTGTTATATTCCCATGCTTTCTCGACTATTTGTCATAATGTGAAGATCTGATCCTAACAGCCTCTATTTGGCTTGAATCCAGCTTGTTCCAGATCTGATCCTAACAGCCTCTATTTGGCCTGAATCCAGCTTGTTCTTCACCAAGCTTTTCTTCCAAAATTCTACTCAGCCATTTCTCAAGTATACTTGCATAGATCTTGCCAGGACACTCAGTAGGGAAATACCTCTGTAATTCTCACATTCAGTTTTATTTTCCTTTTTATATGAGAGCTCTACTCCAATCATCAGGAATTTGTCCCTCTGTCCAGGCTTTCTGAACTATGCAGTGAAGCCACTGTAACTCTTTTACCACCATACTTCAGCATTTCTGGTCGAATATCATCTACTCCTACTGCCTTTCCACATCTCAAGCCTTTGATGGCTTTTTCTACTTCAAGTATGGATATGTATTCCTGACTGCATGCCTGTTCAGTATTTTTTACCACTGTGCTATCATCACTGCTTGTTTCATTTAGCAGTTTTTCAAAGTAATTACTCCATACTTCAAGGATATCTTTTTCTCCCGTTTTCATGTCACCTTTATCATCTCTAACTCCTTTTACAGCACTCTTTCCTCCATTCCTAAGCTTCTTCAACAACCTCCAGAATATTTTGCCACCTTCTTGATATTTATTTTGTGTATTCTTGCCAAAGTCCTCCTATGACTTTTGATTAGCTAGTTTTACACAGTGTTTAGCATTCTTACATTTGTCTCTGTATTCTCTAAGAGCACAAGCTGACTTATTTGACAGTAACTTTTGATATGCTTTCTTCTTTTCCTTCACTGCCTCTTTAACTTCCTGTGTCCACCATGGAGTTCTAATTTTCTATCCTTGCAGACAACTTCACCACATGCCTCTCTAGCTGAATCAATCAGTGTTTTCTTCAAGGCTTGAAACTGAATCTCCAAGGTTTGATTCCTGTTCTCACACTCTTTCATTTTTTCTTCAATAATCTTTGCATATTTTAGTCTACAGTTCTCATCTGAGAGCTGCTCAACTTTTATTCGCTTAAAAATTTTCTTACACGTTATTCTTTTCAATATGAAATTCAATTTTATCCTGGAAAAGACTAAATAGTGATCACTTCCAATTTCAAATCCTCTGTACACTCTGGTGTCATTCACCAGGGAGAAAACATCACTATCAACAATAACATAGTCAATGAGACTTTTCTTATTCCTTACCTCTTCTCTCCATGTGAAGTGGTGCACATTTTTATGTTGGAACGTGGTGTTAGTAATAACCAGTCCATGTCTTGAGCAGAAATCCAACAGATATTTGCCATTATTATTAGCTTTGCTCTTTTCTCCAAATTTTCCTAAAATATTTTTGTATGTCTCACAATCATTTCCTACTCTGCTATTTAGATCCCTAACAAGGAATCACTTTTCCTTTTTCATTGTGTCAGTTGCTTTTTCTAAAGCCTCAAAAAATTCCTCCACCTTACCTTAGCAGAACCTTCT
Source organism: Typopeltis vanoorti (assembly GCF_054136105.1). NCBI lineage: Eukaryota > Metazoa > Arthropoda > Arachnida > Uropygi > Thelyphonidae > Typopeltis > Typopeltis vanoorti. Next base: position 29,728,672 of record NC_143564.1, on the reverse strand, counting down.
GTTGGACCATAGGCACAAATAAGTCTCATAGTCCAGTTCCCCATTCTCATATTTGCCCACATTACTCTACTTGAGACTGACTGCCATTTAAGAAGATTAGCCTCGTATTTTGTGCTGAATACTATGGCTACTCCTTCTTTTCCTTATAACATTTTGTATTTATTGCTCAGAAAGATCTCACCAGTTTTTGTCTTTTTTTGTTTCAGTCACCCCTATTATGTCGATCTGGTACTTATCTAATTCCTCAGCTAGCTCCATTTCTTTGCCATTCGGGCTTCTTATGTTGATAGTACTGATCTTTAACTCTGGTGATGTTGAGTTGGGGTGTGTTTGCAGATTTGTTCCAGTAGCTGACTTTTCGCCATTCGCCCTGGTTCCTGGCGAAAACAACGGGGGCCTTGTTTAACTGGGCGATACCACAGCCGGCATGAAATTTTGTTATTCTGTACCATCATTTTTTTATTTTGGTTTAACCAATACGAATACAATTTGGTCGGCTAAACCCCAAATTGCCAGCCCATCCTCGTTCATTCAGTATCCAAGTAGATACCCAACAGGGTGCACCACGAAAAGGTGAGGATTGGAACATTAGGTCAGAAGCCCTGGTCGGCTGTCTGCATTCCTTTAAAGGCTATGTGGAGATCTCCTCTCAGTTATACAGCTTTGACCCTTAAGCACTCCTTGAGTTGAACAGGATTATATTCGCAAGAGAGGTCTCCACATGACTACAAAATTCAAATGCATTTAAAAGTGGTTTTGGTGGAAATTTTTTTAATGTAAAAGTGCACTCGAGAATACTTGAGCTCAGTAAGGACACCATTTTTAAACTGCTCAAGATAAAGTCTAGAAGTAAAAAGGTTAATAACTAAGTAGAAATCTGTTAAGCAGAAACCTGTGGATTATGAAAACTGCTAATTATCATTAACTTCTGTTTAAATGCATCTCTCATAAGATGTACTTTGTTTTGTGTTGCCATTTTAACCATCACAAATGTGACCATATTGATGATTAACATAAATGGCATTATTTAAGCCAGTGTTTCTCAAAGTGTGGTATGCGTACCCCTGGGGATACACGGAAGGTCTTCAGGGGGCACATGGCAATTTTCGGCTATGTGTCATTAATGCATGGAATCATTATATTTCTCAACAAATAGTGCAATTAGAGACAACTGAGATAAAAACGGCACTAACTAATGAATTACATCTTCCTCCAACAGAAACTGCTGTATAGACGTCAAGCAAAACCATGTTGCACCGACAACATATGGTTTTGCTTGACACTACCCCTGTCGTGAATGTGTTAAAACTAAGAAATATATAGTGAATGTGTATCAGATATTATGGCATGTGGTTGAAGAAAATTAACATTTCAACTCAACTGTTGAAATGCTAATTTGTCTTTGGTTCGCACGATCTTTTGTTAATACCGCACCAATCGTATGCACTTCTTCATAGCTGCTCTATTTATATCAAGTCTTGTAAATTCTGGCAATTTTTGCTTGAAATAATGGAAAAGAAGATGAAGTTATTTGGGTAGATGACTTTAACGATGTACACAAAGAAACTGCTCTCGATGCCAAAAGTAACGATAGCGAGTAGGAGCTTCTTTGTAAGTCACACCATTTTCAGTTTTTTTCTGAAAACTTTAGTTTCCGCATATATCTCGCACCATGATTTTTTTGCTTTAATTTTGGAAAAGAGTGCGAGTTATATTCGAGTAAATACGGTAATTTTTTTTGCTTTCAAATTCTTACGTACGGATCATTGGTTAAAGATTGGATTTATAAAACGCACAAAAGAGAGCAATATAACAAATACAAGCAGCTGTAAACAACAAGAAAACGTTGATATTGTATCAACTGAAATTGAATCAAATGAAATTGATAAGGGTGTGTTGTCTGACATGTCTAGAGAACCAACTAGGAAGAAGATGAAAAATCTTCTTAAGTATGATATGAATTACTTGAAATGTGGATTTTCATGGACAGGAAATGAAGAGGAACCTATTCCAAATTTTGTTCTATTAAAAATAAATCATATTTTTTTGTTTACGTGAACATATACATTCAAATAAAATAGACATTTACAATGAAATATACTTTATTTATTTATTATTTGATAAGGGGTACGCAGATATCTGAAGTTTGAGAAACACTGATTTAAGCTAATGATGAAAGAAGCTGTTTTAAAGGATAACAAGGTATCCTGTCTGTGATAGGATATGAACACTTACCTAAATGGAGAAACTTAATTGAGGCTTAAGTGCTGGGAGAACATCATGTTAGAAGTTTAATGGAGTATTAACAGCACTAAGAAAGGATTAATTTTTTTGTTGAATGCTTCCAATATTTTATCTCTATGCACACACATTTTCTAACTTTAAATAATATTGATATATTGGTAAGCTTTGACATCACTTCACTGTTTACCCATATTTCCTTGAATGACACCTTTAACCCTGCAGATGTCGCAGTCAAAAAAATTGCAGCATAGGCGTGTATCTGAGAGATACATTCATTACTAGTATGTGCTAAAATGCGATAAAACTTAAAAACACTGCAAATATAATACATGATGGTTTATTTATTTTCAGTTACAATCTAGTAATTATTGAACAAAGAAACAAATAAAAAAAAAAACTAAATCAATACTATACTGACATCGGAGTTTGCAATATCTCTCAGATACAATTTACTACCAAATATCACTTTTACATTAGACTATCATTCTCATCATCGGACTCGAGTAACATTCACTGAATCTCTTCATTCATCTGATGGATTATCCAATAGATATATTTTCCCAGCCATTTTCAATGGCAAATAAAAAAAAAAAAAAAAAAAAAAACTAAACCAATACTATACTGACATCAGAGTTTGCAGTATCTCTCAGATACAATTTACTATCAAATATCACACACCTTTACATAACACGTGTTAAACCAAAACTGACCACATAAACAGTGTGGAATATCACTCGTAACATATGCATGCGCAGCTAGTCATGACCTCAACGCTATACACTGGATATGTGTAAGAATATTTATATTCAACAATTTGTTTGTATCTGTCAGATCAGCTGTGACCTCGCAGAATTAGAATTAAATTCGAATTAAAGAGGTATTAGAATTAAAATTAAAGAGAATTAAAGTATACTTGAGAAACGGTTGAGAAGAATTGTGGAAGAAAAGCTTGGTGAAGAACAAGCTGGATTCAGGCCAAATAAAGGCTGTCAGGATCAGATCTTCACTTTACGACAAATAGTCGAGAAAGCATGGGAATATAACAAAGATCTGTATTTAAGTTTTGTCAATTTGGAAAAGGCATATGACAAGGTGCCAAGAGAGAAGCTATTCAATACGCTGCAGTTATATGGTGTCAATGGGGCATTATATCAAGTAATACTTAGTCTTTATTTGAGTTGTAAGTCAGCAGTTAGAATTGAAGGAAGTACAGGAAGATGGTTTAATGTTAAATCTGGTGTGAGACAAGGATGTACATTATCCCCTCTGTTATTCATTATCTATATGGATCACATTATGAAGGAATGTGGTATTAAACCTGATATCAAAATTGGAGATGTTAATGTCAGCTCTTTGCTTTATGCGGATGATGTTATACTTCTAAATAAATCCGCTACAAGTCTGCAAGATTCTCTGACTAAATTGAATAGCTGTTGTATTAGATATGGTATGAAGGTCAGCAATAAAAAGACAAAGACAATGAAAATAGGCAGAATCATTGAAAATGTCAACTGTGTTGTGAATGGAGAACCTGTGGAACAAGTAAAACATTTCAGCTACTTAGGCATGATTTTTACTGAAGATGGTAAATTAAATATAGAAATAGACAACAGAATCAGCAAAGCTGGTATGGTGGGAAGTCAATTGAATAAATTCATATGGAATAAGAAAGAAATTAGTCGGAACACTAAATTAGCTGTATACAAGACAGTGTTCAAACCAGTTTTAACTTATGGATCTGAGAGCTGGGTCAGAAGTAAAACACCTGACCAAAGACTAGAGACCGCAGATACGAGAGTCCTGAGAAAGATTAGAGGCGTGAACAGATATATTAAAAATGAGGATATTAGGAAAGAACTTGACATTGTCAGCATCCAGGAATGCGTTAGCAGAGCTAATCTCAGGTGGTATGGTCACTTAAATAGAATGGGAGAGAGGAAAGATTAGCAAAACAATTGTTCTCTGCCAGGTTGGCAGGAAAACGACCCAAAGGAAGACCAAGATACAGGTGGATTGATACGGTACAAAGTGCCTTAGACTATAGAAGTATGAGATCTGGTAATGTTGGAGTCTTGACAAGTAACAGACTGATTTGGAGGAAGCAGATAGGGAGTTGGTAATGATGTAATTTTTTCATGTAGTACTGTCATATCCTGTACACCCCTTGAGGGTACGTGGCAGGAATTTGATGATGATGATGATGAGAATTAAAGATGTATAGGAAGATTGTTAGATGTAAAATCTGTTGTAAGACAAAAGTGCACACTATTTTCTCTTTTTATTCATCATCTATATGGCCCAAATTATGAAGAAAAATGGGCACTAAACCTGATATCAGCTCCTTCTTTTATGAAGATGTTATAATCCTTAAATGAATGCAATACATGATGTCCTTCAGGACTGCTTACTAAACTGAATAACTGCAGTAACAGATATATCAAAATCGTTGGAAGTATTAAATAACTTTAATAAAAAGAAAAAAAAAACATGAAAATAGCTACATGTTCACAAAGCTTTCAAGAACATGGAAAATACCAACTGCATTATCCTGAATGGAGAATCTGCAATAATTAAAGTATTTCAGCTATTTATGCACAATTTTTAGTAATGATGGTAAATTAAATCTGAAAACAGATAACAGAATAAACAAAGCTGGTATGGTATGGGGTTAGCTGATTTAATTTAGATGGAATAAGTGAGACATTAGCCAAAATACTCAACTAGCAATATACAAGACAGTGTTCAAACCAATTTTAACTTATGGATTTGAGAGGTGGCTTAATAAAACAGTTAATTAAAAACTAGAGACAATATAAAAGTTCTGAGAAAAATGAGGAGAGAGAACATACTGCATCATTAGCAAAAATCATACTAAAAATTAAGATATTATGAAGGAGCTTGATATTATTAGCATTCAGGAATCAGTGCATATAGCTAATCTTAGGCTATAAGGTCACTTAAACGAAACGGGAGAGTGGAAATTAGCAAAGCAGGTGTTTGATTCCACAATAGCAAGGGGAAAAAAAGATCAGGAGGAAAACTAAGATTTAGGTGGATTGATGCAGTTAGAAATGCCCTAGAAGACTGAAATATAGGATCTGATGACACTGGAGTCTTAAGAGGTACACTAATTTGGAGGAGCATTATTAATAGGAAGCCAGTAGTAATGTAAACTTTTTACGTAGTACTATTATATTATCTTGTACACTCCCTTGAAGGTATATATCTGAAATTTTGTAAAATTTCATGCGATAAATTAAGATAATTTATCGAACTCAATTTTACAGAGGTTTTAGACCAAAATAATGTAAGATTCCCTTGTCAATAAGGCAGATTGGATCAATGATCAGCAACCAAGGATGAAGTTTTGCTTGATAATCAGTCACACAAAAGTCAAGAGATATAACACAAGGATTATTGTAAACAATAATGCATGCTATTCAAATCTAAACATAGCCAAGACTTATGGGAATGATGCCAACCTAGTTAGGAGTAAAAACAGTAATGGTAAAGGAAATTATGATCCTCTCCAGAAAATGAGAAAAAAGAAAAAAAAAAAACCTTTTTTTTTTTTCTTTTCAGGAAAGGGTGAGCCTTTGTAAAATTTTGTGCGATAAATTAAGATAATTAATTTATCGAACTCAATTTTACAGAGGTTTTAGACCAAAATAATGTAAGATACCCTTGTCTAAGTATTGTTAAAAAAAAAAAATTAGAGAAAGTGGATTAAGTGTTTTTAACATTAAATAAGCAATAAAACCATATTTATTCCTGCAATACTCTCTCATAAGTTTTTTTTTTTTTTTTTTTTTTTAAATTATGCCACCATAAATTCACTTATTCATGTTTAGAATTTATGGGATCGTGCTATTTGCTCTACCCAGCAACTTATAGGACATACATATCACAAATGATAATTATTAATTATTCTTTACCATTAATGAAAGTGTTTCTACTCACACTTATTCCTTCCTATTCTGTCAGAAGAGTTCGAACAAATTGTTCCCCTAAAGCAAAGACCTTCAGCATGAAAACCAGAGTGACATCATCATGCTGCCGGATAACTACGGACACTTGAAGGTTAAGAACAAAGAACAGGGAGCGTATAAAAAGGGGGCTGAAAAGAAGAAAAAGCATGGGAAAAAGAGAAGGTCCACTGCCACTTCGGGCTACCAGGAGAGGGGAAAAAAGGAGATCTGGACCTTTTGCTGCTGCAGGCGTTTTGGTTCCCGATCGCCGAGTGGAAGAAGCGAGAAGAAGCAATGACATGGAATACGCAACTGGGGGGTTGGCGCCATTGTCAGCGCTATTTTCATTGGCAGGTCCTCTAAAATATTCCGGGAGGGCTTCCAAGGAGCAACTGACAACATATGTCCCATCGAATAGCAGGCCGTGATTCCCGCAAAGGACTTGATGCCAGGACAACGGATTAGCCAACGGTAGAGTACAGAAATATCTGAGTCAAGAACATGTTCTGTATAACGGAGAGAATTCAAGATATCCTGACTGAGGTATAGTTCATGAAAAAGGACTGTAAGCTTACTGAAAGAATTGTGAGTAGACAAATGATATTAATATTCTCCTTGTAACTTATATAAGCAGAAATTGTATGTAAATATTACAAAAGATAGGTGGTATAGTTTTGTAAGGTATTGTGTAGTAACAAGGTAGAACTAATGTATATGAACTGCTGGTGCAAGGAATAATATTTCCTGAAAGTTAGTTAAGTTAGAAGAGATAATTGTTCTATACCTATTGTAAAGAATGTGTGTTTCATAGTGCTAAATTGAGTGTGACTATTAAGTAAACGTAAAAATGCATGTACTTCAATAATGCAATAATTTTGCTGAGGTTAAATAGGTAAGGTCCATGTGGTTAGCCCAGTGGCTATGCATTTCGCAACCATATGCCTGGGGAAGGAGTGTCCTAGGTTCGATTCCCAGCGACGATGCGAGGAACTGAAGGCGCTTCCTCAGCCATAGCCAAGTTAGCTGGTCTTGGGCATGGACAGCAGGTTTCTCCCCCACCCCATTTATCTGAGATTTTTCATCCCACAAGCAGGCAAACTGGCCCCATGAACACACACAGATACAGTCATGAATATCTCCCTTAGGGAATGCAGCAGAGGAGTGGCGAACTTCATGTTAAGTTAAAATAAAATGTTTTGTTTAAGCAACAATTGATCTGATCATTTGTCAATGCACTATCTCATAAAAAATTTGTACCTGTGTGCATGATTATGTTTAGAATAGCCACAACTTGATAAAGAGAGATTTGTTAAGACCCCATGACTTGCTATATAGTTAAAGAAAATTTTGTTGAGACATTACCTTTATCCTTACTCTTATTATTCTTAGACAATATTAATTTTTTTAGACTGGAACAGTCATTAATAAAAATAAATTTTGTCTAGAAGAAAGGTCTGAGAGAATAAGTGTGCTGCAAATCATATAGCCAGCAATAGTTGAATAAACAGGAAGTTAAGCGAGCGGTAGGATCAAAGGACAAGGGTAAGAAACAAAGGGGGGGGGAATAAAACGTTAAGACAGGAGGACTTAGTGAACAAAGAAAAAAAGGAAGGTTAAGGATTAATTAGAATAGGTGAAACTTTGTGAGTATTATAAATTTTACAATGGCACAGTCCAACAAGGATAGAAATTATGCAATAAACATAGTAAATATAACACATTTACAATTACCCCCCCCCCATTTTAACAAGTTGATAATGAGGATTACAAATTACCTTAGATAAATGGGCGGAGACAGATTTATTTCTTGAAAAGTAAAACATGAAAGCGTGAGTGTGTTCAAATCATCAATAAATTCATTACACCTAGACTGATTTATCTATTGGTACTGAATGTTACTGTTAAAATGAGAGGTGGAGTTTCTGTTCCTATTAATCTCCCTACAGCAATAGAAAATAAATCAAACAACTTGTGTGCCTCGTGCACACTTTGTATATTCTATCAGATGCACGAAATTGTTTACACCAAGTGTTTAAGGAAATTTACAAGAGTTCATATCTGACTGGTGCTGCAGTGGGCTCAGGGGCTCACATTGGTGAGTACGGGCATGACAAACCCGAGATACCCAAGCTAGACCTGATCTTACTTCATACAATATACACTTGGTATATCATCTCTGGAGACTGGTCTTCTACTCTTCTTTCCTTCTACTCTCTCTTACTTCTTACTCCTTCCCCCCAGTGCTATTAGAGCAACTCGAGGGCGAGTCGGTGACTCTTTCCTTTCAAACTGTAGTTTCCACTAGCTACTAAAAAAAGCGGCTGAATTCAGGTCAAGGACGGGTGATTGAGACGACAAAAACTTAACCATCGAAACCGAACGAACTCTAACCAATCTAAAGATACATGCCGGCTCGACCGTCGCCCGGTCAAACAAGGGTCGCGCCCACTATTAGGGAACCAAGATAGTGAAGACGAAAAATGCTATTGGAACAAAACATCACCTAATAGATAGGAAAAACATAACAAGCATAGGAACATGGAATGTAAGAACTCTTCACCAGGAAGGAGCACTGGAAATACTACTGCATGAATTAGACAACTACCGATGGGAAGTGACTGGACTCTGCGAAACCAGATGGACTGGAAAAGGAGAATTCCATCATGGACAGTACAAAATCTTAACTTTAGGCAGGGAGGACAACAAACACCAAGAAGGAGTAGAACTTATATTAAAACCAAAGACTCAAAACTCTCTATTGTCCTACAATCCTATCTCACCTAGGATAATTAAAGCAAGATTTAAAACATCAATTGGATCAATCACTAACTATTATTCAAGTATACTCGCTAACTTCGACATCATCAGAAGAAGACATTGAGGAGTTCTATATAGATTTGCAAAAAGTAGTACAGCAGACATCAAGTCAAGATCTCCTAATTGTAATGGGGACTTAAACGCAAGAGTAGGCAAAGACTTGGATACCTGGCCAAGAGTAATTGGAAAGTTCAGATATGGAGAAAGCAATGAACGTGGCGAAAGACTGCTAAACTTCTGCTCAAATAATAGACTAACAATAACCAACACTCTCTTTAAACATCCAAAGCCCCAAAGAAAATGGATATGGATATCACCAGACAGACAAACCAAGAATATGATAGACTATATTATTGTAAACCAAAGATGGAAATCAAGTATCCTAAACTGCAGATCCTTCTCTGCAGATTGTGGAGACCATAAGCTAGTATTAGCAAACCTAAGAAAACGTTAAAATCTGGAAGCACTTTTAGAGTCAAAAGGAAACTGAATGTAAAAAAACTACAAAACAACAATATTCTAAGAAAATATCAACTGGAACTAGATAAAAACCTAAAGGAACTACCAAAAGAGAATATAAACATCGAAGAACATTGGTGCAAATTAAAGGAAATAATATTAAATTCAGCAGATAAAACAATAGGTTACACAGAAAGAGAAAGTAAAAAGGATTGGATCTCGAATGAAGTAAAAAAGTTAAGCGATCCAAGGAAAAGCATGAAACTAAAATAGAACTATAACAGAAATGAATATAATAGATTAACAAGAGAAATTAGAAAACTAGTTAAAAGAGACAAGAATAACTGGTTAGAAGAAAAATGCAAAATGGCAGAAAAGCTATCAAAAGAAAATAACCTTCATGGATTATATAAACAAATAGACCAAATTAGTAAGACACAGACAACAAAAATTATAATGATCAAAAACAAAGAGGGACAACTAATTGAAAGTAAAACAAAAAGAATGGCCAGATGGGAAGAATACTTCAAATTTATATAATAAAAACAGCTCCCAGGATATTACAATTCCAGTCACTGAAATGGAAGAGGAAACAAATATCTTTACCAAAGAAATAATAGCACCCAGCATAGAAAAACTCAAAAAACTCAAAACTAGGAAAGCACCTGGCATTGATCAAATACATGCAGAATTCTTAAAAGCAGGAAAGGAACAACTTTTGGAACCATTAAAAACATTATTTGAAAGGATCTACCAAAATGAAGCAGTGTCTACTGATTGGACCAAATCAGTCATAACTCCTATATACAAAAAAGGAGGTAAAACAGAATGCAATAATTACAGAGGCATTAGCCTCCTCGGTATTCCAAGTAAGGTTTTTACGAAAGTACTCCAAAAACTAATTAAGCCATATATAGAACTGGCACTAGGAGAAGAACAAGCAGGTTTCAGACCAGGGCGAAGCACAATTGATCAACTATTCACTTTAAGACAGCTAATAGAAAAGACACTAGAGTACAACCAAAGTTGCTACATAAATTTCATAGAATTTCGCCAGGCATTTGATTCAATCCGTAGAAGAGAACTATGGAAAACTATGAAAGAATTTGGAATTCCCAACAAAACCATAAGAATAATAAAGAATCTATATGAGAAATCTGAAAGTGCAGTATGAATGGAGGACACCTTAACCAACTGGTTCCACACACAGAGAGCAGAGTAAAACATGGATGCAATCTGTCACCAGACCTGTTCAATCTTACACTGGAAGAAGCAACCAATAAGGCCTTAAACAATGAAGATGCCAAAATCAAAATATATGGGGAAAATGTGACAAATTTAAAATTTGCAGACGACACTGCATTACTTGTAAGCACGAAAGAAAGTCTACAGTGAATTTCTGATAAAATAAAGGAGGAGTGTATAAAATCTGGATTAAACATAAATATAGACAAAACAAAAATTATGCAAATAGGAAAAAGAAGCACCAATCTGAAAATTGAAATTGATAGTAAGAATCTAGAGCAGGCAGAAAATTTCACCTACCTTGGAGGAGTTATTGAGTACAATGGTGAAATTATAAAAGATATAAACAGATGAATCAGTCAAGCATCCCAAACTTTTGGATGACTTAATAAAATATGGAAGTCAAGAGACATCAAACAAGTAACAAAAGTAAGAATCTATGAAACAATGGTCCTCCCAATACTCCTCTATGGAAGTGAATGCTGGAATCTCAAAAAGGCTGAAGAGAAAAAATTATTAGTTACTGAAATGGGTTGGCTATGAAGATTACTTCGAGTATCTCTGCTGGATCGACTAAGAAACGAAGGAAACGACTAAAACAAGAAATAACAATAATAGATAAAATCCAAGAAAGAAGACTACGATGGTTTGGCAATGTGACCAGAATGGGAACAGAAAGACTACCATCTAAAGCCCTGAATACAACGATGGAAGGTAAAAGATCCAAAGGACGGCCCAGAATTAGATGGATAGACAAAATAAGAGGACCTGAAAACCAAATCACAACAAGTGACACCAAACTGGACAGAATTCTTCGGACTCTCCTGGAATAGACAGAAGTGGAAAGAGTTCATTCGGCCTCATCATCATCCACATAGATGATGGAAGAGAGAAGCTGCAGTGGTTCCTTATTTAGCATATAATGTTCATTCATTCTCACTAAGTATAAATATTGTCTTACCTTGAGCAATTTAGTTATAAGAAATGAAAATAAATCCTTTATTAAAGAAAACAGTTTCTTTCACTACTTTACAAAAATGCATCAAATTAGAGCTCTTGTTCATTAATGCCAGTTTAAAGTTTCAGATTTGTTTAAATCCATCACTTGTTTCTGAGAAAATAATTCATTAACATTACTGGTGTCCTTGAGACAGAAAAAGAAAAGTTCCATTATAGCATTTCTTCAAACTATGAAACAGAACATCTATTTATATCTGTTTCTATTATTATTATTATTATTATTATTCACTTCTTTACAGTATTAATTTGTTAGTCAAAGTGTTTTCCTTGTTAAAATTCCTTTTTCAGAATTGCTTAACATTCCAACCATCAAATTTCATAGCAACTTCCTAAAACAAAATTCTTTGATCTTTGTTCTCAGACTTCCACTTGCTTACTTTATTGTTACCTGGGATATTGAAGCTCTTGCCTGTCAAATGTAAATCTCCTCAATGTGCATGTGCACATATTCAACTGGATGCCAGATTGTTGTTAGTGAAAGGAGAATGTCTTTATGGCCAACAACATAAATTCCAATACACTTAACAAATTGTGAATTAGAATAAAGAGCCACTGAACTTATTAGAATTATCAGATATCTGGTAAGTATACAATTAATCTCAAATACTTTAGATTTTTTTTAAACATAAATATCAATTTTAAATCACACACATGGTAAGTGCTGAGTTATGAAACCAAAACTAATAAAAACTGAAGCATACAAAGGCAACTTTAAAAAAAAAAAAATGCAAACCCCAATTATTATTGCTTTTATAAAATAATCAGATATGCTTTTTTTCATTTACTGTTTTGAAAGGTTGGTTCTTGTCAGAGACCAGGGAAAAACTTTCCCCAGTACTAAGATCAGAAAGTTGCATTTTCATTAGCAAACTCTCTTTATATTAACAAGGTAGCTGTGATGACAGGTTATATTCTTATGAGCTCTCTGTTCAATTTCAAAACTTTTAATTTTAAGATTTAACAGCTATGAAATCACAACAGATATTTAATATCCTTTCAGTGAATTCACCAACAATTTAACAGACAGGCATTTTAAGCCTAACTCACATATAAGAGCTAAAAACTTTTCATCCGACATTAGAGCATACCAAGACAGGATATTTGTTATTTTTCTTCTGCAAAGAATTGCAGAAGAATTTATTGCATGATATAATTACTGATAGGAAATTACTGATATCTTAAATCCCTTGGCAACTGATAAGACTGGAGAGAGAAAGAGAGATGATATCTCTGCTGGGTAGTAAATAGACATATGTTTGGAATAATTAATCAACTTCAACTTGTGATCATCTTCAATGAACCACTGAGATTGGGAAAAGTTCCTTCTAATTAGAAGTTTGTAAGATTATTCAAGAGTGGTTCATTACTAAAGTGAAGAATTATAGACGAGTCAGTTTTCTTAGTAGCATAGGCAAAGTAAGAAAAAAATTAATTGGGAATTGCATCCAGAATATTGTTAACAGGAATCATTCACTGCACCTAGTACAGCATGGTTTATTTAAGGAGAAATGGCTATGACAACTCTGCTTACTTTTTATGAAGAGGTCATAAAGGAAATAGATAAAGTAATAACTATGATGTGATTTATTTAAATATTAGAAAAGCCTTTGATAGTGTTCCATATAACAGCCTATTGACTGAAACATAACAAACAGATACTGAAAATCACCTAGAAAAATGAATAAGTACTGAGTGATAAGTAATACGAGAAGTAGTGTTTGGGAGGAGGGGGACCTTCAAAGAGGTTTTTTTTGAGGAGGGGAGGAATCTTCTTGTTAGGAGCAGAGTACCACAGGATTCAGTATGAACTGCTGTTGTTTAAGTTTGAATATTAAAAGTAAAATTTCTCTATTTGCTGATGACGTCAAATTAGACAAAACAGTGACCTAAGTTCTTTACAGGATGATCAAAAACAATGAAAAAGTGGATGGGAGAGTGAGGTAAGAAGATAATATTAGATGGATATTGAAAACTGAATGAACAAGCATTAGAAAAAGTTGATGAATGCAAAAATTCAGGTATTGTGGTTGACAGGAAAGTTAAGTTTAAGAACTATATCGGGTAAGGCAACTAGTATAGCTCAAGCTGATTGCAGGATTAATTAAAAGAGGTTCACTTGTGTTATGATATTATCATTATACAAGTCTTTTAGTCAGGCAATACTGGATTATAGCTCTTAGCTTTACTTCCTAAGGTTTTTAATGGTTGTCAAGAAACTTGAGAGCATTCAAAGAAGTCACTGACCAAGTCTGTAATGGGATTGCATCATGATAGCTATGCCAATTAGCTCATCATCATCAAATTCCTGATATATATACCTTCAAGGGGTGTACAGGATATGATAGTACTACATGAAAAATTTACATCATTAATAACTTCCTATCTACAATTTTCCTCCAAATCAGTCTGTTACTTGTCAAGACTCCAATATTATCAGATCTTATATTTCTATCATCTAAGGCACTTTGTATCGTATCAATCCACCTATTTCTTGGTCTTCCTCTGAGTCATTTTCCTGCTAACCTGGCAGAGAACACTTGTTTTGCTAATCTTTCCTCGCCGATTCTGATTAAGTGACCATACCACCTGAGATTAGCTCTGCTAACGCATTCCTGGATGCTGACGATGTCAAGTTCTTTCCTATTATCATCATTTTTAATATGATATTGCCATTGATGCCATCTATTCACCCCTCAAATCTTTCTCAGGACTCTCATATCTGCAGTTTCTAGTCTTTGGTCAAGTGTTTTACTTCTGACCCAGCTCTCAGATCAATAAGTTAAAACTGGTTTGAACACTGTCTTGTATACAGCTAAATTCTCTCTTATTCCATACGAATTTATTCAATTGACTTCCTACCATGCCAGCTTTGTTGATTCTGTTGTCTATTTCCATATTTAATTTACCATCTTTAGTAAAAATCGTGCCTAAGTATATGAAATATTTTACTTGTTCCACGGGTTCTCCGTTCACAACACAGTTGACATTTTCAACGATTCTACCTATTTTCATTGTCTTTTTATTGCTGACCTTCAGACCATACCTATTACAACAGTTATTCAATTTAGTCAGGTAATCTTGCAAACTTGTAGTGGATTTATTTAGAAGTATAACATCGTCCACATAAAGGCAAAGAGCTGACATTAACATCTCCAATTTTGATATCATGTTTAATACCACTTTCCTTCATAATGTGATCCATATAGATAATGAATAATAGAGGGGATAATGTACATCCTTGTATCATACCAGATTCAACATTAAACCATTTTCCTGTACTTCCTTCAATTCTAACTGCTGACTTAAAACTCAAATAAAGACTAAGAATTGCTTGATATAATGCCCCATTTACACCATATAACTGTAGCATATTGAATAGCTCTTGGCATCTTGTCATATACCTTTTCCAGATCAACAAAACTTAAATACAGATCTTTGTTATATTCCCATGATTTCTCGACTATTTGTTGTAAAGTGAAGATCTGATCCTGACAGCCTCTATTTGGCCTGAATCCAGCTTGTTCTTCACCAAGCTTTTCTTCCACAATTCTTCTCAACCGTTTCTCAAGTATACTGGCATAAATCTTACCAGGAACACTCAGTAGGGAAATACCTTTGTATTTCTCACATTCAGTTTTATTTTCTTTTTTATATATGGGTACTATAAGAGCTCTACTCCAATCATCAGGAATTTATCCGTCTGTCCAGGCTTTCTGAACTATACAGTGCAGCCACTGTAAGACTTTTATACCACCATACTTCAGCATTTCTGGTCAAATATCATCTACTCCTGCTGCCTTTCCACATTTTAAGCTTTTGATGGCTTTTTCTACTTCAAGTAAGGATATGTATTCCTGCCTGTATGCTGGTTGGGTGTTTTTAAACACTGTGCTATCACTGCTTGTTTCGCTTAGCAATTTTTTGAAGTAATTACTCCATACTTCAAGGATATCTTTTTCTCCTGTTTTCATGTCACCTTTATCATCTCTAATTCCTTTTACAGAACTCTTTCCTCCATTTTTAAGCTTCTTCAACAACTTCCAGAATATCTTACCACCTTCTTGATATTTATTTTTTATGTTCTTGCCAAAGTCCTCCCATGACTTTTGTTTAGATAGTTTTACACAGTGTTTCTCTTTCTTACATTTGTTTCTATATTCTCTAAGAGCACAAGCTGACTTATTTGCCAGGAACGCTTGATATGCTTTCTTCTTTTCCTTCACTGCCTTTTTAACTTCCTGTGTCCACCATGGGGTTCTGATTTTTCTATCCTTGCAGACAACCTCACCACATGCCTCTCTGGCTGAATTAATCAGGGTTTTCTTCAAGGCTTGCCACTGAATCTCCAAGGTTTAGTTCCTGTTCTCAAACTCTTCCATTTTTTCTTCAATAATGTTTGTGTATTTTAGTCGACAGTTCACATCTGAGAGCTGCTGCTCAACTTTTATTTGCTTTAAAACATTCTTACATGTTATTCTTTTCAACATGCAATTCAATTTTATCCTGCTCAAGACTAAATAGTGATCGCTTCCAATTTCAAATCCTCTATACACTCTGGTGTCCTGCACCAGTGGAAAAACATCACTATCAACAATAACACAGTCAATGAGACTTTTTCTTATTCCTTGCCTCTTCTCTCCATGTGAATTTGTGCACATTTTTATGTTGGAACATGGTGTTAGTAATAACCAACCCATGTCCTGAGCAGAAATCCAACAGGTATTTGCCATTATTATTAACTTTGCTCTTTTCTTCAAATTTTCCCAAAATATTTTCGTATATGCATTAGCTAGTTAGTTATAATCTGATGAATTTATCTGACATTAGACAGAAGAGATTTAAATGAAATTTATTAATTAATTCAGAGTGGAGAGTTAAAAAGAAAACTAATCAAGAAGAAAGCCTGCTCGATTTTCATTTTTGAATGGTAATGGGAATATTGTGTCCCAAAGCTTGTTTAAACAACAGTAGTTTCACCTTATTTCATCAGATGTTTGACAAAACTAACCAGTTTATTTCCTATTTTCTTCAGCACAAATTTCACCAGAAGCAACTCAATGAAATGCTATTTAGAATGAAGTGTTAAAAAAAAAATTTAAAAAAGATAGATAGATAGATAGGAGTTTACAAGATTTACCTGAACCAGGCTCTACTAAATAATAAAAAAGCAAAGAAGGGATTTAGAACAAATATACAAAGTTCATTTTTTACTGATAGGATAGAAAGCATGTGGAAAGATCTTCTTCAGCGGGTTATAGAAGTAGTGGATTTATATAAATATGTATAAAAAAAATTTAAATAAATAAATAATAAAAAAATTAAAACAAAAAAAGTGACAGAATGAATGAGGAGAGGATAATCCGAGTGAACTGATGGATATTGGAAACTGAATGAACAAGCCTTAGAAAAAGTTGATGAATGCAAAAATTTGGGTATTGTGGTTAATAGGAAAGTTAAGTTCAGGAACTATATCATATAAGCTATCTTATATGCAGGTGGCAAATTTCATGGCATGCATATCAGTTTGGCCACAGTAGCAATTAGTGATTATAACCTGCTCCTGGCGTTCATTTTATTTTAATTCTAGCTGAAGCTGAAGTTAGTCACATCAGACTACAACTGTTTGGTCTTCCTCCAGGTGCTCTCATTTTCTCATCATAAATGTAAAACAACTTAAAAACACGTTTGATAGAAGTGACATATACATTCTGGCATAAATATGAATTTATGTAATTTATAGACTTCACACTGTTGTCACCCTAGATGGGCTTTTGTTTCCTGGTGGAAGGGATAATGATAATAACTTATAAGCTATCATTTATTTAAATCTTGTGGCATTACACAGTCAGATGGATATTAGATAAATGTAAATATTGCATATAATTATTTTTTCATTGTTAATAAATGTGTCTGTTTTTTTTTTCTCCTTGTCATTCTGTCATTGTCTTCTTCCTTCACGTATTAGGCCTAGTGGTCTGTTATAGGCTATCCTTAGCCTTTCTAAGCCATACCCATTCCAAGGATAAGGTGGCTAGCCCTATATCTCCTGGTGTCTCATGTCTGTAGATGCATGTGTTTACGATGGCGGTATTTGCCTGCTTGCGGGAGGAAAAACTCCAGATAAACTAGGGAGAAAAAACCCTGCTGTCCACGCCCAAGACCGGCTAACTTGGCCATGCCTGAGAAAGATCCTTAAGCTCCTCACATCGGTGACGGGAATCGAACCCAGGACACTCCTTTCCCAAGCATATGGTTGCAAAGCACATAGCCACTCGGCTAACCGCACGGCCTTCTGTCATTGTAATTAACAGAATTTCAATGATTTCTTATATGAACTGTGGTCTTCAGGTAGGTTCACAATTTGAATTATACTTTTGCCAATGCAGACTTTGTTGAAAACTCCTGTTGCAACAAAAATGTTGCAAACTGCTGCTATCTATCTATCTTTTTTTTTAATAGTTTATATCAGTCAGAGAATTTATATTCAAAATGTTTTATTCAAAATAAAATTGAAAATGTTTTGTTGTTTTATATTCAAAATTTTTTACTGAAATCATACTAACCATCATCACAAAAACCCTGTAATGTTAAGATAGTAAAGTGACAAATTTTAGCAAATTAAATTATTGAAGTGCACAGGAGTTCATGATTTTCAAACAATCTCTTTGGTAATAGTTACCGAACCGAATGCAGATACTTTGAAAAAATCCAGTCAGAAAGAACAAGAGAAGGAATATTTTTTTAATCCAAATTCATAATGAACTTTTCTTTAGTCTCTGTGCAAGTTGGTTGTATCACACTTCTAATTCAATGCATAACTTTAATTATTATTGATATATTTACAAGATTATTATTATATACTGGAAATTTTTTTTCCCTGAGTCTGTAAAGTTAATATTTACTTGCCTGTTTTATCCATATTACATTGTTCTATATGGATATGATGTTATTTCAAGTAAGATTAATTATATGGCACATCCAACTGTTGTCAAACCTATTTAAAAAAAAAAAAAGAAGAAGTTTAACAGAAGTATTTTTTATTTTCATGAATAATTATTTTCTATTAACAATTATATAAATTAAATCATGTAAACTATATGGATAAATATCCATTCCCCCTTACTTTTTGATTTCTTTCAATTCAGATTTCTACTCAAGATCAGTTTTCTCTTTTTGAGTTGACTTTCACATTTATATAAACATGACATCCATAGCATTCTAAGCATGAAAAATGCTTTGTGTTCTCTATCAGTCAAACATTACTCCTGAAACTATAATTCCTGGTATGACCAACCTTGGAATGCAATTCTAACATATAGGGATGGTGCACAAAAAGTTTCATTAAGGAAACCTGATGCTGTCCAAGAGAGAGCAATCGACTTAACAGATGATCCTCTCTCTCTCTCTTGCAAATTTCCTTCAATCACCTTTCACAAATGATCTAATTCCACATTATGTCTTTTCAGAGGTAACGTCATAGGCTGTTCCACCAAAGTAGTCATAACCATTCTATTACTTTCCTCTAAAAATGTAAGAACACAAGCAGCTTACATTTAATGTCTGCAGACAGTTTGACCTCAAACTTGAAACTTCTTTCATTCCATTTATGAATACAATTTCCAGTTATTCAAGTAACATACTAATAGATTTTGCGTGTGTGAAGCTGATATAATAAGAGTAATTAAAAAATCATTAACAGCATCTCCTGTTCAAAAGAGGTGTTGCTTATATTTATATTCTGTTACAAGACATACTTTGAAAATTAATCACACAAACATACAGTAAATTTGGCTATTTATCAAGTACAATTAACATTAACAGGGCCATAAGGGGCAATCATCTTGATTGTAAGGGAAGTGGCACTCCCATGGACCCCCTAGCTGGATCTATCCTCTCCTTCTTCTACTTTGAGGAAGATCCACTTACTTTAATCTTTCCTATAAGGCCTTATCAGACAACTCTTCTTACTTTATGACCCTTATGCTATTAGAGTACTCGAGGGCCATGGGGTCTTTTCATTTCTGGCCTTACAACTATACCCTCTCTATAAACCTTACTATATTTCTTCTATAATCTACTCTTTCCCCTTCAATATATGCTATTCCTCCTATGGGTTTAAATTCGGAAGAAGGCTAGTTCAGAAGCCTTAAGGTAGCAGCCCTACCACTGAACTATTCCATCGTCAGGCTAGTCCCCTGACATGGAGAACATAATCCTACTTGTAAGCTGACAGAAAAAGATAATCGGATTGAATCTATGAGAAACGACCCTGGAATGGAAAAGGGGAAAACGAAAATGGAAATGACAAAATATAATACACATAGCAAACTGGAATGTAAGAGGAATAGCATATAAAGAAATAGAATTAGACCAGTTACTAAATGAAAGAAATTTTAAAATAGCAGTAATCACTGAAACAAAAAAGAAATTAAAAGGAACTATGAGAACTGAAAATTTTAATGTGATATACAGTGGAGTCGACAGAGACCAAAGGGCACAAGCAGGAGTCATGATTTGGATTCATAACTCCCTTTCAAAACAGTTAAAACATTATAAATTATGGAATGAAAGAATAATAGAAGCTAGAATAAAAATAGATAGAGGCTATTTAACAATAATTGGTTTATATGCCCCAGAAGAAGGAAGAGAACAGGATAATATTGATTTTTATAATCAGCTACAAAACATATATAATAAAATAAATAAAAATGACTACATAATTTTAGCAGGAGACTTAAATGCAAGAATTGGAAACACGAAAATTAATAATAATATAGGAATACATGGAGAACACACTCTAAACAGAAATGGTAAAAAATTGATAGACTTTGTAGTTTATAATAACCTAAAAATAATGAATTCCTTCTGTAAACATAAAGACATACATAAATATACTTGGGCAGCAAGAGGATGGAAATCAATATTAGATTACTTCATATTAACTGAAAAGACATCAAAATTTTCACTAGATGTTAGAGTTCACAGAGGATATGAAATAAGCAGTGACCACTTCTTTGTTAAAATAAAATTAAGATTACCACCGAAATGGCTAAGTAACAAGAATAGAAAGAAAAATTGAAACATTTGCTTATAAAACTAGACTATTGAATGACACAAATGTACAATGGCTATATGAACAAAGAATTAACCAATATCAAAATAAAATAAAGCAAAATGAAGAAATAGAAATAGAATGGCTTAATATAAAAACGATACTAAATGCAGCAGCAAATGAAAGCTTAGGAAAGACCAAAAAATTCAATAAAAGAAAAAAACTGAAGATCTGGGATGATACAATCAAAGAAATAATTAAAAAGAAAAAAGAAGCCTATCACAAATGGTTAAGCAGTAAAAGATTAGAAGATGAAATAGAATATAAAAGAATAAGAGCAATAGCTAAAAGAGAAGTCAGAAAAAGACATAGAGAATCGTGGAATAAATTTGTTTCTAATTTAGAACATGATTTATATAAAATAAGACCCAATGTATATAAGATTTTGAAACACCTAAATGCAGATACCAAAGAAAACATAAAATTAAACACTGAATTAAAATTAGAAGAATTTCTAAATTACTACACAGAACCTTGGACAGACAAATATTTTAAAAAAGACAACTGGCAAACAATTAACGAAAATGAAAAGGAAATAACTGAAGAAGAATTAGAAATCAGCCTGAAAGAAACAAGAAACGGAAAATCACCTGGAGAAGATAAGCTAGGTTCAGAACTATATAAATACGCAGGAACAAGATTCAAAGGAAGACTCTTATTATTTTTAAATAAAATTTACTCAACTGGTATCCCCCCAATAGAATGGAAAAAAAGCAATTGTGATTCCTATCTTTAAGAAAGGTAATAGAGATGACCCTAAAAACTATAGAGGTATCAGTATACTAAATTCCTGTTACAAAATATATAGCAGGATCTTAAATAACAAACTAATGAAATATTCTGAAAACTTTATTCTAGAGGTACAGAATGGATTTAGAAAAGGACGATCATGTATAGACCCAGCCTTTTGCCTAAAATTAATAGCAGAGAAAAGAAGAGAATATAATTTGGAAACACATATTGCATTTATTGACTTTGAAAAAGCATTTGACAAAGTTAAAAGAAACATATTATTTAATATATTAAAAGAAAGACAAATACCAAATAATATCCTAAAAGCTATCACAAGTATATATGAAAATAATCAAATACAAATAAGATTAAATCACGAGCTATCATATACAAGAGAGATAAACCAAGGGGTCCAACAGGGATGTCCCCTCTCAGCAACTCTTTTTAATATCTACTTAAATGAAATAATAATAAAATGGAGTAAAAATTTACACCAAGGAATTAAACTTTCACCTACAGTTAACTTAAACACTCTCCTCTTTGCAGACGACCAAATAATAATTACAAATTCTGAAGATAACTTACAGAAAGCTATTTTAAATCTAAATGAGATATCCAAAGATTATGGTATGATAATATCAACAGAAAAATCAAAAACTATGGCCTTTAAAGGACAAGATCCGGCAAGAACAAAAATAGTAATAGATAACAAGATCTTAGAACAGGTGAATGCATTTAACTACCTAGGATGTATGATCACACATGAAAATGAAAAAGATATAAACGTAAAAATTGCAAAATATTTAAAAATAACAGGTGTAAGTAACTCTATATTTAAACCAAACCTAGTTCAAAAACAAACCAGGCTAAAAGTATACAATACATTAGTCTTACCGGTCTTAATGTATGGAAGCGAAATCTGGACAATAAAACAAAAAGACAAACAAAGATTAACAACAGCAGAAATGAAGTTTATGAGAAAAACTGCAAAGTATACCCTATTTGATCACAAAAGAAACGAAGATATTATGAAAGAATTAAACCAAGAACCAGTAATAGAAAAAATTAAAAAATATAAACATAAATGGATGGAACATGTTCAAAGAATGAAAACAGAAAGATTACCAAAACAAGCCTTAAAGTACAAGCCATTAGGAAAAAAGAAAACCAGGACGTCCTCTTAAACGATGACTTCTAAGGCCGGAACAGGCCATGCTAGGCCTAAATCCTTGATATGTATGATGATGATGATGAATTAACATTACCAGAACAAAATGGCAATATGCTAAGATGCAATATGGCCAAGGCTTGAAAAATGTTGTGCTGGCTCAGCAGTCAGGCAAATATCTCAATAACCAGCTGGATCTTAGTTTTAGTGTACTACCATTATCGCCTTATTAGGCCATTATGGTTATACACAGTCACGTGTTTGATTCCAGATCTGGTCAATTACTTAAGAAAATTAAAAACATACAGTATATATTAATTGTCTACGTGGTTAGCCTAGTGGCTGTGTGCGCTTCACAACCATATGCCTGTGGAAGGAGTGTCCTAGGTTTGATTCCTGTCGGAGACATGAGGAGCTTCAGGATCTTCCTCAGCCATAACTAAGTTAGCAGGTCTTGGGAGCGGGCTGTAGGGTTCCCTCCCAGTTTAGCTGGGGTTTTTTCATCCCACAAGCAGGCAAACCGGCCCCATGAACATATACGGACTACAGCCATGAATATCTGCATTAGGGATGCAGCAGAGGAGTGGCGTGCCGGCTGCATTATTTTGTCGTGATTCCTCATTAAGAGACCCAACCTGTCTGAATCAGATAGAAGGGAGAGATAGATAGATAGATATATTAATTAGAATCTTTTAATTAAGGTATTATTTCTGGAAAATTTCCATGTTACTCCTCTAAATAAATATTCATTTTTATGACTATTTTGCCTATTTTCGTTAGCCATAAGGATAACAATAACCATAAAACGTGACAAAAACTCGATAAACATCCACTGCCTCTGTATAATCTCTGAGAGTTGGAAGCTTTAAAACATAAAAATCAGGTCACGACTCCGACCAATAGAAAACAACACAGATACACCCAAGACAAAAACAACAAGCCAACATGACATAGCCTCCGCTTTTCCCATGAGTTCCGAAGACGATGCACATTCAAAATGGCTCGCACTCCGTTACTCCCACACCTAATCTTGTTTCATCATAGTCAAGCCTTCTCTTCCCCTCCCCCCAAATTTCTATCTTTCAATTTCTTACCGCTCACCACCCATCCTTAAACCCGGGTTTTAAAATTCGCATAACTTGTGTTTAACCCACATCTCTCTATCTTAACATTTCTAACCCCCCCCCCAATTCCTTTCAGTCATACTTCAATAATATCACCATATGCTGGATGCTGTTCAATAAGATGACAACAGGAAACATCCCACAAAAGTATGTCCAAAATTATTCCTTCCCTATATTCTTCATATATCTAATAAAACATCAGTAATGAACCAAAAATTGAGTAAAAAGCCAATGACATTATAAAAAGGGGTACACCTAAACAAAAATAGTCAAAATAGCCATAAAAATGAATAACCTTTTAATTAATATTTCAGCAAAGTCAAACTGTCGTTATCAGGTAACAATCGACAAATATGGTAAGTATGACTCAAGCAGAAACAACAAAGGTAAGACTAAAGTCCCAAATAAAGTCCTCAATTTCATGTTGCATATGTATAGCACACATAGACTGAGATTACAGTGAAGTTGGGGTATATCCCAATTATTTTTTTTCTTATGCAGAGAAAATGGGAAATTTCAGATCGGAAAAGATTATAAAAAAATCTAGAATTTCTCAGGAAATATTTCTACTATTCCCAGAAATTGGGAATTTTAAAATAAAAAATTTCTTCTCGTAATTCTTGAGAAGGAATTCTTGGGAATCAGGGTTTCTTACACCTTAATTTTTAGAAAGAAATCCTAATTGAAACATATTTTGGTGAGAGGTTGTTACCAGATTAATGTGGAGGAGATTTTTCATAGAGTAGGAGGCAAGGTGTTGGATTCTGAATGAGGAGAATTGGAAATTATTAATATTTCATTCAGAGTCCAACATAATCAGCCATTCCCTAAGCCAAATTTGCTCATCAGACTAATGATCTCTTATTAATAGTGTTAAATTGTGAATGAAGATATTTTATGTTTTAATATTTCATTCACATTTAACATAATTGAGAAGGGAAACCCTTATGTCAGATATAAAACAGACAACAGATCCTGATTTGATAAAATATGCTAATCATTATTTTATTTGATAAAATATGCTAATCAAGATATCCCACAGAAAAAAGGAAATCGGCCAGATTCACTGAGTCACAATACCTACAAGATGCAAAATGTAGAAACAGCAGAAGTGAGGGGAAGACTACCCTTGTCACTTGTACGAGGATTAGTTGAGGAAATCCCATGTGACATATTGCTCAACACTGGAGCTCATGTATCCGTCTTTCCCTTTTCCTTGGCAAGAAGGTTCATTGATAAGTTCCCTGATAACATCATCCGGTTACAAAATCCTGTGAAGATAGTCGGAATTACTAAGATTGAGATGTTAGCAATTTTGACAGTGAATGAAAGATTCTCCATACCCTTTTTTCCAGTGGATTTCTCATATGATCTCCTTGTTCTCCCGGAGGTTGCTGACACAAGTGACAAAATCATTTTGGGTCTTGATTTCCTGGAGAAACACCAATTCATGTGCAATTTTACCACAGGAACTATATCACTGTGTGGAAAGAAGTATCAACCAAAATTTAAGACAAGGAATGAAAGGAGAGCGTGTGAAGCACTAAATATAGAAGTAATAAATTCAGAAGAGGAACTAAGTGTTAGAAAAGGGAAGTTGTTACTCGATGCCATCAGTTCATCGAGGTCTGAACAAGATAAGATAGAGATCGGAGAGTTTATTCCTTTGATGTTCCAGTGTTATCCTAGTGTTTTTACCGAGGATATTAGTTCATTGTCCTGCACTAACAAGGTAGAACATGCTAACCAGATCACAAGAGTCACCTGTGTATGTTAAACAATATCAGACCCCCCCCCCCTTAAATACCTGGATAAACTTCACACACTGCTACAAGACTATGAAAAGGCTGGCATCATTGAAAAATCAAATTCCTGATGGAACAGCCCCTTCATATTGGTGGAGAAATCTGATGGAAGTCAGAGATTTATACTGGATTTACGTGAGGTTAACAAGGTCATCAAGCCCATTGATTTCCCTCTATGCAACATCGAAGAATTGTTAATAGGTCTGGAGGGAGCACGATACTTCTCAAAATTAGATCTGAACTCTGGCTATTTTCAGATTCCCCTTAGGCAGGAAGACAGGAAATACTTTGCCTTCACCACACGATGGCAAAAGTATCAACTCTGTCGACTTCCTCAGGGAGCAAACTCAGCCATGAGTTTTCAGTGTCTAATGAACTCTGTTCTCTCGGACATGTTAGGGAGGGGAGTCATATGCTTCCAAGATGACTTGTTAATCTACTCTCCTGACTTGATTGAAAAACACACAAAGAAATCCTACTGGGTGTTCTAAACAGGATGAGCAAGGCACAACTCTCTTTGAAATGCTCAAAATGTCAGTTCTTCATGAAGGAAGTTGAGTATCTGGGGCATGTTGTAAGTGAGGCTGGAATAGTCCCCACTCAAAAGAACGTCACTGCCATATTAAAGGCGAGAATCCCCACATCTGTAAGACAGGTTCGGAGGTACTTAGGAATGATACATTTCTATAGAAAATTCATTCCTGAATGCTCAAAATTCATGGAACTTATTGAAAAATTAACCAAAAAGGGAGTGAAGTTTTCTTGGGGGGAGGAACAAAGGTATGCCTACCAATTCTTGAACCTGACCCTGACTAAATCACCTGTCCTCACTTACCCTAAACTTGGAAAACCATTCTACCTTTCAGCGGATGCCTCAAGTGACACCATTGCATCCGTCGTAGAACAAGAGGAGGGGAAAGAATTTTGGCCTATTGCTTTCCTCAGCAGGAAACTCTCATCCTCTGAAAAGAATTATTCAGTCATTGAGAAAGAAACACTGGCAATTGTGCATGCCCTCAGAAAGTTTAAGTATATGTTGTTGGGACAGAAAGTCATCCTAAGATCCGATCACAAACCTCTATCTTTCCTATCTTCCATGAAAGATAAGAATCAAAGGATTATTCGGTGGGCTCTGGAGATGCAAGAGTTTCAAGTTGAAATAAATTACATCCCAGGAAAAGACAACATAATTGCGAATTACCTATCCAGATCATTAGACACTGAGCCAGAGGAGAATGACTGTTCAGATAGTGGGATAATCAACTCAATATACAAAACCGAAGGGATGGAAGAAAACAAGAACAAACCTCCACATCTTCAAAATTGGGAAAAATCCATCACTGCAGAGGTTAATATCCAAAAAGAAGACCCAGTACGGAAGGGAGTATATCAAAAGGCTTTGAAAGGTAAGAAATTCACAGGAGAACATTCGTTTCTCCATACATTACACATAGACAGTGATGGTCTTCTGTTATCAAAACAAGGCATCACTGGAAAATGGAAGGAAAAAATATTAGTTCCGACAGTCATGATCCCTTGGGTGCTACACACCTTTCATGATGCGGATTTAGCAGGTCATCAGGGGTTGTTTAGAACCTGGAATAGAATAAAAGATAGATACATGTGGAAGGGAATGCGGGGGGGGGATGCCGAGGCTTATGTGTCTTCATGCCTATTGTGTCAGAAAAGGTCAAACTGCAGTGGAAAAGCCCCCCCCTCCAGCCTTTCCCCATCCCCCATGCATCCTTTTCAAGCTGTGGCAATGGACATCATTGGTCCTCTTCCAACTAGTTCGAAGGGAAATAAATATATATTAGTTGTGATTGACATGTTCTCCAGATTCCCAGAGGCCACAGCTATAAAGGACCAAACTGCACAAACCGTGGCAAACAAATTATTCAAATTGATTATCTCCAGATATGGAACCCCCCCAAACTCTCCTTTCAGACCAAAGCTCAAACTTCACAGCTGAAGTCATGCTTCAGTTGTGCAAATTGCTGAAAATAAAAAAAAAAACTATTCACTACTCCTTATCACCCCCAAGGCAATGGAATGTGTGTGTGAGAGGATGAACAGAACCCTCAAACAGACTCTCTCCAAACTAGCTAGCAGTCAAATATCGAACTGGGATGATTACCTCTCACACACCCTCTTTGCATGTAGTACTGCTCTACATGCAGCCATCAAAGAGGCCCCGGCTGTTATATTATATGGGTTTGAGCCGTTGTTCCCCAGCAATTTTCGAAGCTTGAGAGCAAACACAGGATTCCCAGACATTGATGAATATTTATAATGGAAAACAAAATTGCATATGAGTTAGTGGCAGAGTGTAGTAACAACAGTTCGCAAAAGGCAAGGGCATATGCAAACAAACTAAGGAGATATAAGGATTTAAAACCAGGGAACCCAGTCCTCCTAGAACAACAACCTAGCAACAGGAAGGGAGGTAAACTAGGGAAGAGTGCTGCAGGACTGTATGAAATTATCGAAAAAACAACCCTGGTGAACTTCAAAATAAGAGAAACATCGAGCCAAGGAAAAATGTTTACTGTTCATTCAGATAGACTAAAGTTATTTAAGAACAGACCTGACCGACTGGTTTGTCTTGGGGACTCGATAGAAAGGGTGTTGGGGAAAAAGAGGAAATCTCTCAGAACAAATAACCACTGGAAAGGCACTGACGAGGTTAAGCATATGAACGCGAGGCAGAAAAGGTCAAATACTCAAGAAAGGGAGGAACAACCTGTCTCGGATGACCAATTCTCTACTTATAGATACAGGAATTATGCTACCCCAGAACATAAGGATGACAGAGCTCTAAATAAAAAAAAAACAAAGGGAAGAATGTGTGAGCAGTGACGCGACAGGGAAATTTTCGCTCTCTCTCTGAAAAATTTTTCCTTGAGGAAAAATTTTTCAGAGAAAGAGTGAGCCTTTGTTAAATTGTGAATGAAGATATTTTATGTTTTAATATTTCATTCACATTTAACATAATCCACCATGTCATAAGCAAGACTTGTAAATATATTATTTGTTGTTAGTCTCTTGCTTGTAATATATTATTCATATAAATGCTCTGAGTTTTGTTTGTTATTAATTAATTATTTAATCTTAAAATATGTCATTCATTTTATTTAGTTTATTCTGTAAAATTTATTATAAGAAACTGTGTGTATGTAAGTTTAAATGTATATTATATGAATTGTGATATATTTTTTTATTTCTGTATGCAGGAGTGATTTTATGTAATTCTTCTGATTGGATTTGATTGACTGCTGAAGGAGAAACGGAGTTTAGTTCAGTTAGCTCGTGCTGAGAACGTAAGCTACTGTGTATAAACAGAGAAGCCAGTGGATATAAGCTGAACTGGTTAGAACCGGATTTTGGTGGGAAGAAGGAACGTAGTTGATCGGAAAACGAAAGTAAGAAAGGAAGCTTTAGAGACAGCATAAAGACCGGTTATGTGTAACAGAAGAGGGAGTTGGTATATGCCGTAAATCAACTACGAAAAGACCGGGAATTAATAGGCATCGTGAATTACTTCTATGGGAGTTCTGATACTACAATAATTTCCAAGTGGTTTGTGGAAGAATAGTGCAGAACCGAAGTTAATACATAGAAGAAAATAAGGAATTAGTAGATAATGGAAACCTAGTGCATCAAGACTTGTATAATTCTGTGTCTATAATTCAGTAATTATAGTGGAAGATTTCTTTAGAATTGTGTTGCCATAAAGTAAAAAGTCAACAAGAATTTCAAATGTGCCTTTGCGAATTCGATGTGTAGAAGCAGTAACCCGGTAAGAGTTGTCCTTTCTGTAACCTGTGAAGCTATAACTGTTAACTCTGTCGAATATATTTTGACCTTAGTTGTGGTGTTATGTCGATTAATGGTCGGATGTTAGATGTACTAAAGTACTTTCCCCTCGAAATAATGTCTCATGTTGTTCTGTTACATGTTAGCAGACTGAGAAAGATTATAGTGTAGCCTGTCATAAGATTAATTATTGTAACATTTGGAAGGTCGAACTTTTAAGAACTATTTTCAACTTGATTGACTGAACATAAAGAACTGATAAATTAATGTTTGATAATTTATGGATTGTAATTATTCTGAATACTTTAAACTGAGCTAATATAATTATGATATGATTCATCCAATTGATTAGAGTGAAATATGTCAGAGAAATACTAATGCTTTGTGAATTAACAATTGTTAACATTAGTCATGATCCTCAAACCCAATCGAGAAGTTATTAATGTATGAATGTGAATTCTTATAATATTTTAATTGGATAACCTTTTGCAGATAGTCATACTTAAATGTATATATTGTACTTTCCCACATTAAATGTTTTCTTTTGTTGAATTAAACTTGGTATTTGCCTGATTTTCTTTCATTGCACCACTCATAAAATTGATCGGACCTTTGCGGAAGCCTTAAATGCTATTGATAACCTCAGCCTGAAGATAAAGTGATACTATAAGTATAGTTGATGATTGATTCCTCTATATTATTTAGACTAATCTGAATATAGGGTGGTGCAGTATAATATAAATTTCCTTATATTCAGATGAGCATCAATCAACAACTAACGAAGAACGGAATTTCAAGAAGTAAGGATAAGTTTAACAAACCAGCATAAATGGAACAGTCAGCTAGGTAGGATGACACAACAATAGTATGCATTTCATATGATTTCTTTCAAGTTATGTTTATTTATTGTTTTGAGATGAAATGCAGTTGTGAAAACTGTGTATTAAATATCACTTATTATTTTGAAATTAATATTACTAAAACAGAGATAAAAACTGTAAAATATGTAATCCTTTTATGTTATTAGTAAAATGTAATGTATCCAAGTAATTCTTAAAAATAAGACTTGATTGGTTGCGAGAAATTATGTTATTTTTAGCCAGTGCATGCCTTATCATGAGTTACTGTACAGTGTGAAGAAGCCAGTTCGGTATCAACAAAACCAGTTAGAACCAGATTTTGGTGGGAAAGAGGAGTAGGATGTCATGATGAGTACACGAAAAAGAAGAACACAGTAGGAAGAGAGAAATAACCTGGGGCTGAACAGAGTAGGAAGGACTGGGAACCGCTCTGTATTTTGACTTATCCTTCTTATTCTTTTATAAATTCCTATTGCCTTGCAAAATGATAGCATTAGACGAAAGGATAATAAGAATGAGTAAGAAATATTGAAAGTTAGGCAATTACAAGCAAGAAAATAAATTCTCCGAGTTAACTAATCAGTTACTGAAACCCAGGATTATATAATATTTGTGTGTTCTCAAAGTGAAAGTATTAAAGAACCAAGCAGATATCCTGATGCTTTATACCAGTGATGGCAAACCTATGACACGCGTGTCATAGGTTTGCCATCACTGGTATAAAGTGATATAAAACTGGTCATCATCATGCATATCAAGGATTTAGGCCTAGCATGGCCTGTTCCGGCCTCAGAAGTCATTGTTGAATCGTTTAAGAGGACTGAAAGATATTGGTATTCTGATGAAAAAACTGCGATAAATCATGTAAGATCGCTCTCAGTTAATGTGAAGGAACAGAAAAGTCATTAAATGTAATGTAAGTTTGTAATTTCACTTTATTAAATTAATTGTATAATATGAATTCATTGATTTTATATCAATGTCCTATTAAATAAATAGCCTAATATGATATGTATAAGTCACCATCTATCATTATGTAGTTAATTTTATAATGCATGTATGCAAGTGGCACATCAACAACGTCAATATTTAAAAAAAAAAAGATGTTTGACACACCTGGGTAAAAAGGTTCGCCATCACTGCTTTATACTAACTATCCCATTCTGGTTTGCGATCAGTGGTACTAACTTAGGCATATTATACATATTCTTACACTTCACTGCCTCACCGATATCTGCATATCCACTCAACAGCTTATACCCCCCCCCCCCAAAAAAAGCTCTAGTTTCCCTGATTCTGCATATTCACTCTATTAACAACTTTTTCCAGTCTCCAAACACAAATCCGTTTTGGTGCAAACCATCTATCTTGTATAAGTCCTTTCGCCCATCAAATTCACTCCACACCACTCCTCCTGCATAACCTATGCATCAAGTCATTCGATATTATGGCATTCTTTCTCAGCTCTACTCTGTCATACCGTGGCAACAGACTCATTATTGAATATATATATCCAATTCAGTTTGTGCAGCAACCTAATCTCCACTATTAGGTTGTTCAGTCATTTGGGATAATGACTATCACATTTCTCAAGGAAATCAACTACTGTTGACAGTAAAAGGAACACTCATTAGCTTCATTTCACCAAAGTTAAAGTGTCCTGTATTAGTTTAGATAATTGACGCAAATGAGGGAGAGATGTTCTAATTTTTCTAAAGCATTTTACTATGCCTTTAGTGATTCTCATAGCAGTAATATCCATTTCCATAATGGACAATCTACTATTATAACACATCATTCTTATATTTCATCTCAAAGCTTTGCAATTATCCATGAGCAAATCTTTCAGGCATTCTGGTAACCTATTTTAACCAAGAGTAAATGAAATGCAGAATTATAACAATTAAAATTATTGAAATATGAATCATTAAAAAGTAGTACTAGATAGTGGACATGTGAACTGCAAGAAAAGCAGAGAGCAAATATGCTTTCTTTATTATAAATGATGCTAACCTGAAAGCGCATAAATAAAAATGACAAACAATGAGCATTACATGTATTTGGTTGTAATTTGCTAACTAATCCCTGATAGTGGTGGCAATTAACCCAGGTCTAATCTTGGAGAAGATACCCAATAAAGAGAGTGTGACTAATCTCCTTGCTGCAACATGGTCTTGACAGTGCCTCCCACATACCAACACTATAATCCCCCCCCCCCTCCAGGCTCAACCTGGCAGAGTATGTGGAAGCAGGACTATGCACCAGCTGACTTAGATGCTTCCGAACTAATTAACAGGTTTGAGTCCTTGTATTATTTTGGCACTGCTATTTTTAATGATGCATCATTTTAAATGGAGGAGTTTGGAGTCTGCAAGAATACCGTTGAAATGTATTACTCATACTGCATGGAGAAAGGGAGAGAAACCAGAACCTCTGCTCTGGAGGCCAAACATGGCATTCCACTTCAGGCTTCCAATAAGAAGGATGGTGGTGTTTCAATAGGCAATTAAAGTCATCTATAACCTAACAGGTCTAGTTATCATTTCATCCAACTAAGAAGGTGTCCTTTTGCAGCAGCATGATGGATATGTGCTGGAGCCCCTTTTTCAAAACAAGACACCACAGGAAAGCAAAGTTGATTTGACAGAGAGAGAGAGGCTATACATTCGTCATTTGATCATTAGTGGTCCAGATGGTATAGTAATAGTGTTAAGTTTAGGTGAGGACTACTCACTACTGCTTAATATTGCCCTTTTTTTTTCCTCATATAGTTCAAAACATGTATATACAGAATCGAATATTTAAACACAAATATATACATTTAAATTAATCTTTAATGTGTTCCTAGGTATTCTTCTTAATATTTAAGAGAAGGATTTAGTGACTTTAGCTATGAAGCTACTAAATTTTTCAGCTACATTAAACTGCATTACTAAAACTAAGGGACTAAACAGAGTAGGAGTTTTTATTCCTTTACTATTAGTGATGGCTTCTTATCCAGTATGCTCTCCTGATCCCATAGGTCATAAGAATGCACTCAATTTTACAATGGTGAGAGTTAGTGATTAATTGGGTAGAAGTCACAGAGGTCTTCTCAATTAATCACTGGCTGCTTCAGTTCTTCTGATCCAAACACCTGCTCAGAAGGAATAATAGAAATCATCCTCACAAGAATAAAGGCTTATTCAACTCCAATTTCTCAGTCAATATCCAAGCCTTGTTTCTCAAAAAAGTGTGCCAATGTTGTAAACAAAAAAAAAACATCTACTTTCTACAAATAGCTCAAGATCAAAACTCCAGCTGCTCACTCCGCCTATACTGACCACGATAGTTGAAAAGAATCATCACCAAATCAGACTTTGAAAGAACCAAATGCTGCAAACTCGTCTCCTGCCCAAATGGCATTAACTCTTAACTTTAAATCTTTAGGTGAGATGACTTACATCAGGATGATATTGTAGCTACCTCACCTAAAGACAAGGTCAATTAACTGGCATCACTCTTCTCTTCCAATTCCTGCACTGATGACCTTCGCTCCACTACACCAAGAACTCCCACAGGTTCCCTCCACTCCACCCTTCATGTCACTCATAGTCTTTTAACAAAAAGAAATTTGAAGAATCTTTAATAACTTGAACACAAATAATGCATCTGGTCCTGATAGTATAGCACCTACTGTGTTAAAATTGTGCCACAGAACTAATACCTATCCTGTATTGCCTGTTCAATCTATCCAATTCAACTAGCATCTACCCTATAACATAGAAACAGGTCCACATCAAGAAGGTGTTAAAAGTCAACCAACAAACTACTGTCCAATTGCTCTCACTTCTGTTCTCAATAAAATTATAGAGAAGGTCATCAACAACCAACTCCTGAACTACCTAGAGACATACCAACTAATCAGTGACCAGCAGTATGGATTACACCACTCAGATCTCCTAACTATATCCCAGTGGGGCAAGGACAATCTTGTAAACTTTAATACCAACAAAATTCAGTGCTTTCTGATCTCTCACAAGAAAGAGCTTGCATCCCTCCCCATCATTACCTTCAGTAATACTGAGATATCAAAACATGATCAGATTTTTCTTCTTGGAATGACCTGCACCTCTACATCTACAGCATCTGCAGTTACCAAAAAACTTGGTGTACTTTTTTGCACAAGATGCTACTTCACATCTCCACCACTGCCAACTCTATACAAATACCAAATCTGCTCAGCCATGGAATACTGCTCCCATATTTGGGGTGGTGCACCAAAATTCTCTCTAAGCTTCCTCGATTCTATCCAGAAGAGAGCAAGCAAGCTAAGTAATGATCCCCTCTTTCAGAGAGTGAGAGAGGGATCATTCCCATACATACTTAACCCACTTCAACCCCTCTCTCACAGATGTTCAGTTTCTGCCATGTGCCTCTTCTACAGATACATTAATGGAGAGTGTCTGCTGAATAGGTCACTATTATTATTATTATTATTATTATTAAACAAGACCTCATGGAGTCAAAGACTCATCTAGGAGGTCCTTTTATCTCACACACACATCTCATCATACTGTGTCTTAAACACATTCAAACTCCTTGCAGACACCACACTCTCAGGCAAGGCATTCCAATCACTCACAACTCTGCATGAAAAAAACCTGCCTCTCACTCCCCTACTCACACCCTCTTTATACAGTTTCCAGGCA
Source organism: Typopeltis vanoorti (assembly GCF_054136105.1). NCBI lineage: Eukaryota > Metazoa > Arthropoda > Arachnida > Uropygi > Thelyphonidae > Typopeltis > Typopeltis vanoorti. Next base: position 29,693,611 of record NC_143564.1, on the reverse strand, counting down.
TAACCTCTGGTTCTTCCCTGATCTCCCACTATTCTCTGTAGAACTTCTCCACCATTGATCCTATAACAACCCCTTACCAACTTGTAGGTCTCTATCATATCTCCCCTCTTCCTTCTCTCCACTAGACTCTGCAAATTACATCTTTTCAATCTTTCCTCATACTCGACATTCCAGAGGTCAGAAACTACCTTAGTCAGTCGCCTTTGGACCCTTTCCAACATCTCTTCATCCTTCTGAAAACCAGGTGACCAAATCTGGGCACAATAGTCCATGTGTGGCCTAATCAAAGCCTTATACAATGGAACAAGAATTTCCCTACTTCTACACGTCAGTGTCCTCCGCATCATTCCCAGAAGTCTTTGTGTTGTCTTCACAATTTTGGCGATGTGTACCCTAAATTTTAGATCCTTATCCACTATCACTCCCAGATCTCTTATTTCCTCTACTTCCAACAATATATTCTCACCAAGCATAAATTCTGCATCCCATCTTTGTTTTCCAAATTTTAAAACCTTACATTTTGCAACATTGAACTCACATCCCCATTTGCTTGCCTAATCACTCAATTTATTGAAGTCTTCTTGCAAGGCCACAACATCTCACTACTCTTTATGGTTCGTCCCAACTTTGCATCATCTGCAAACAACTGAATATCTCCATCCAAATCTTTGCCAATATCTTTAATATACAAGTTAAATAGTAATGGCCCTAAAACAGACCCCTGAGGTACTCCACTAGTGACTCTCTTTTTCCTGGATATTGCACCCCCATACACAACTTGTTGATACCTATCAGATAGCCAGTCTCCAATCCAATGCACTAATCTAATATCCAACCCCATCCGCTCTAGTTTGACTGTCAACTTATCATGAAGTACTCTATCAAAAGCTTTTGCGAAATCCAAGTATATTACTCTGTATCCTTCTCCTCTGTCCAAGGAAGCAGTCACCTTATTGTAATAAGTAAGTAGATTACTAAAACATGACCTCCCTTTAGCAAATCCATGCTGTCCATCAAAGATTATACCATTGTTGTCAACCCAACTCTGGATCCTAGTTCTCACAAGCTTCTCCAACAACTTAACCACAACACCTGACACACAGATAGGCCTATAGTTTGATGCTTGAGTTCCATCACCTCCTTTATGAAGTGGCATAATCTTGCCCTCCTTCCACTCTTTAGGAACTTGACCAAGTGCAAGACTCGTATTAAAAAAATATGTCAAGGCAGGTGTCAACTCTCTGGCACATTCCTTCAGAATACGCAGTGATATATTATCAAGTCCCACAGCCTTATTTACATCTAGTTTACTCAACTTCCCAAACACCTCTTGCTCACTTACAGTCAGTCTCTCCTCCCCATCATCAACTGCTCTTAATCTCTCCATGAAGTCACATTCACAAGATTGAAAGATCTTTATGAACTGCTCATTAAGTATCTCCACCACACATTCTGCAACAGCTGTCTTTATACCATTTCCTCCAATCAATGCCATCCTTCCATAATCATTCTTTCTTTTGCTGGCTACATATCGAAAGAACTCCCTAGTATTCTTTTTGGCTTCATTAGCTAACTGCTGTTCATACCTCTCTTTAGTTACTCTCACCAACCAAGTCACCCTCCTTGCCTGGTCTTTGTAGACCTCATGAAATTGGTTACTTCCACTTCTCTTATGCTGCCTCCACAATGCCCTTTTTCTCTGTATTGCATGTATTGCATTATTCCCCCACAATCATTAATACAAGGACCACTGCTAACCAACAACCTTTTAGGATCCATCTTGAAATTCACCGAATGAACCAACTTCACTGCCCCCTCTTTCATTCTATCTACTTCTGTCCTTTGGAACAGTCTGCCTCCACTCTGCCTTCCCCAAAGATTACAACTTTCAGCTGTTCAAGCAAGATGTGAACAGATTCCTCCTTTCTTCTACTCCTCTTGCCCACACATGGCACTAATGTGCTATAGGTCTTGTGGCCTTTTATGTGTGGATCAGATAAAAAAAAAAAAATAATAATAATAATAATAAAATTTATTTAAATTAAGGGGAATCAAATCCCACATTGTTTTAAAACCAAATAAGAAACTCAAGGATTGGAATCAAAGAATTTCATACCAAATATAGTATAGTAAACTATAAAAGTATTGGCGACTACTAGCGTGAGCTAATGCACGCAGTCCAAGTACGTAGTACAAACTCGGGCAACTCGTAGCAAAGGTGGAGAAAGTTCTGATTGCTATTCTTAGTATTTTCCATAATGTAAAACCCATCTCCTAGGAGATGTATGATGTTATACATTATGGTGGGAGGTCAGTACCCAGACTGGTTTCAGCCTTTATTGAGGCTTCATCAGTGAGTAACTAGACCAAAATAATACCAAGGGTATAGCGAAAAGAACTTATATACTCTGCTATACAAGTTGTCAAAAAGGTGCACCCATTAAGTTACTTAAATATAAAGAGCCAATAGGCTCTTTATATTTAAGTAAGAATAATAAAATTTTTAAAACATGCCTGCTTCTACTACTTCATTTAAGAAATGAAATTTCATTTGAGGAATAAAAATGAAAAAAAAAAAAAAAAAGATATTATTTAGTGAATAATAATTTTGTGGAATATTAATGAATACAAAATCATTCAATATGCATTAATATATATACAATTTATCCTTCACGGTAAGATTGATTCTTATCATTCTGTAGGAACTTCAAAACTACCCCATTTCAGAGGACAGATTCATCATTCTCTAATTTTGATCTAAAAATCAAAATGCAAGTGGAAGAATTCAATATAGCTAATTAATAATGAAATCACGTTAATTTATATATTTTTATTTGTAGAATTTTCAGCAATGTTTCATAGCCATTTTCAATACAATTATAAGAAAACAATCACAAAAAAAAAAAAGAGAGAGAACAATTCAACAGAAAGTGTGATATTATATGTACTATTGGCTGCAGAAGAACAGCTCCAGCTGCATTAATAGATATCCAAAAATAAATTACTAAGATTTTCATATACGTGTTTCATCTTCTTCTCTTTCTCCCCCTTTACCTTGCAGTGTCAAGGGTTTTCTTTTCATTTAACCATGACCGTACACAAGGATGAGGTGGTTAGCCCTATGCTTCCCAGTGTATCCTATGTCTGTAGAAGCATTGAGTCTCAAGGCGTTTGTCTGCTTGTGGGATGAAAAACTCCAGATAAACTGCGAAGAAAAACCCTGCAGTCCATGCCCAAGACTGGCTAACTTGGCTATGTCTGAGAAATATCCTAAGTTCCTCATGTTAGCAACAGGAATCAAACCCAGGACACTCCTTTCCCAGGCATATGGTTGTGAAGTGCATAGTCACTGGGCTAACCATGAGGATTGATATTTATATCATCATCATGAACCATGGGCTCACTGCCCATTGGTGTCCGATGCCTCTTTCACTATCTTCTTCCACCTTTCTTTGTCCAGTGCACATGTCGCAGTTTCTGTACACCCATTCCACACTAGTCCTTTATTTGTCTATCCATTCTCTGTATGGTCTACCTCTTCTGTTTAAACCATCCAAAATACCTAACATAAATGATTTTATCTTCCAGTCCTCACCCATTCTACAGATGTGTCCAAATAATTGCAGCTTCCGTTTTTAATCTTCTGCACTAGATTCTCTTTTGGTTGTATCTTCCGATAGAGCTTTTCATTTGTGATTTTCTGTACCCATCCTATTCTTAGAATCTTTCTGTAACGTTCTTTCAAATGCCAAAATTCTTTTTCTTGATTCCTTATTTATTACCAATGTTTCAGATCCATACAGTACACTGCTAAAGATGCATGTTTCCAGTACTTTTAGTTTTGTTTGCAGGCTGATCACTTTTCCAGATGTTATCCATGGCTTTCAGATTTGTTCTTCTCTTGGCAATCCTGATCTTTATTTCTTTTTTAAAGTCCAAATCTTACGTCATTTTACTTCCCAAATATGTGAATTGTTCTACATTTTCTATATCAATTCCATCCACTTGTATCTTTTGTTTCATGTTCTTCTCACCAAATACCATTGTGTTTGTTTTTTCCAAGTTCATGACAAATCCAAATCTCTTCCCTTACTCATTTAACAGTTTCAATGTTTTTTGTAGTTCTCTTTTGTCTTCTTCAATAATAACAATGTCATCTGCAAATCTCAGATTGTTAATTCTCATTCCATGTACAGATATTCCTTTTTGCATCTTCCTTCAGTTTGTCCATTGCTCTTTCTAAATGTGCGATGAAATTGCTTGGTGATATTGGGTCCCCCTGTCTAGTATTTCTGCTTGTTCTAAACCATTTCCACAAATCATCACCTATTCTAACTGCTGCAACTGCATTCTGATAAACATCTTTTAATATAGCTATTAGTTTTTTATCAATTCCATAGGATTCCAGAACTGCTAATGTCACTTTCTGGTCAATACTGTCAAATGCTTTCTGAAAATCAACAAAGCAAATATATATGCTTTTGTTTAAATCCTGCTTGCTTGTCTGCAAGGTATGCTTCCAATTGTGTTCTCAATCTTTCTGTCAATATCATCATCATCACTTTACCAAGGTGATTTGTCAAGGCAACTGTTCTATAATTTTTACATTCTAGCTTATTTCCTTTCTTGTATAATGTCACTAATATTGATTTCACCCGCTCCTCTGGCATTTTCCCTTCTTTCCATATCATATTACATAGTTGGTGCATTTCTGTAACCATACTTTCACCACCATATTTAATCATTTCTCCAGTGATGTTATCATTACCAGGACTCTTGTTGTGTTTTAGCCATCCTATTGCTTTTTCTACCTGTCCTCTTAAAATATCCATATTATGCTCATTACCTAGTGGTGGTATCTGCTTCAATTCTTCAGTCAGTTTCCCAACGCTATCTAAATCCAGTTTTTCTTCATATAACTCACTACAGTATCTTGTCCACCGCTATACAATTTTTTCTTTATTCATCAATACTTTGCCTTTTTCATCTTTAATTGTGGTTTGTTTTGGTTGCCGCTTTCTATTAATGGTTCTGATCATTTTGAATACCTCCCTTGTTTTATGCTCTCCATAGTACTGTTCTATATTGTTGCATTGGGCTTCTAACCATTTCATCTTATCCATTCTGACTGCTTTTTTCACCTCATTACACTTTCTACATTCTTTTCTCCTGTACTAACTTCAGTGTTTCTTGTCTAATCCATTTCTTCTTGATCGTCTCTTCTTCTGGTACTGTTTCTTCAACTGCATCTTCTATCGCCTTCATTACTCTTTTTACTCTTAGATTCAAGTTTTTTTTCTTTCTCCACACTTTTAAGTTTCTCTTCTAATACTGTTCTGTACCCTCTTCTTATTTCTACTTCACTTATTCTTGCTGTATCTCTTCTATTCTGAAGTTGGAGTTTATATTTCTTTTTTAATTTCAACTTGATGTTTGCAATCACTACACTATAGTCCGAGTTCTGTACTGATGTTATCCATCTTCTTTTAATCATATCAATCATGTTCTTGGTTTTCCCATCATTTGATCGCCACGTCCATTTTCTACACTCCTTTTGTTGGAATACTGTGTTACAGATCATCATCTCGCGTTCCACAGCAAATTCTAACAATTTTTCACCTCGTTCATTTCTTTCTCTGAAACCATATTTTCCCATGACTCTTTCCCAACCATCATTATCTATTCCAACTTTGGCATTCCAATCTCCTTCAATAATTAGCACATCTTGCTTTGGTATTGTTTCTATTGTCTCTGTCAGATCTTTGTAAAATAAGTCAATATCCTCATCTGTGCTGTCAGATGTGGGTACATATATCTGGACTATTGATATGTTAAATGGTTTTGCCTGAAATGTTGCTACTATGATTCATTTGTTGACTAGTTTGTAGCCTAACAGTGCCTCTTGAGCTCTTTTGTTAAGAAGGAAGCCAACTCCTGCTTTGTGCTTGGTGTCATGTCCTGACCATATTACTTCACATCCATTGATCTCTCCAGATGATGATCCATCGCATCTCCGCCAATCCTAGTATATCACACCGATATCTCTTCATTCCATTACGAATTCTAATTTTCCTGACATACAGAGTGTTCGCACATTCCTACTGATAACAGTTCTGTTAGTTTCTGTTTCCTTTTAGTATCCCACTTTTCGATCCAACCCCGATCGCTCGATTGGTATCGCAGGCCTTGTTGATCTGGGCGACATCCGAGCCAGCATGTTTTACCTTTTTATATATGATTTTTATATATAAACAATCAAATGATTACAGAACACATGAATGATGAGTATAGCCAGTATAACTTCCCAAAATTGGGAATTTCAGGGAATTATTTTTGTTAAGGTTTAGGTTGCGAATGTGTGCTTCACAGCTTTCTTTGTAGTCTGTCCAGAAAAAAATAACTTTTAATACTATAATATCATGTGCTTTCAATTAAATTGATGTTCTTTTTTTTTGTGATTCTTTTCCTATAACTATATCGAGAATACCTATGAAACATATCAGAAAAATTCTACAAATAAATATTTAAATTAATGTGATTCCATTATTAATTAGTTACAGTGATTTCTCTAATTTTTTCCTACTTGTTTTTTTCTCTTCAATTTTTGCATGAATGTACATATTTATCAAATGTTTATTTCTAGTCTTAGCTTGTATTTTTCCTGTCAGGCTTTTTTTTTTTTTTTTTTAGCTGGTGGGGCAACAATATGCTACTATACCAGGGAGATGATTATGAAGCAAGGGAGTTTCTGTTGCCTTTCTTGCCATAAGTAAATTTATGACTGTAGCTGTGTGTTCACGGGACCAGTCTGCCTGTTTTGAGTGATAAAAAACTGAGTAATGGAGAGAAAAAAACCCGACCACATCCGTATGAGACCGGTTAATTCACTTTAGATGAAAGAGACCAGATATAGGTTCCTCACATCATGGACAGAAATTAAACCCAGGACTTTCCAACCAAAGGGCTTCGTCTATACCAACTGGGCTATGGAGACTCCAGTCATAGCTTATGACTAGAAACAAACCTGGAAAACTGCTTTGAAATAATTTATTTAAATCTGCACACAGCTTAATTTTTTTTAAAGGTTTCCAGGCATTTGGAGTTTAATTTATATCAACAATTTTTTAGGTGTTTGCAAAGTCATTTTTGAGAGGGAGAAGAAATAGTAATTTTTTTTTTTTTGACATTTAGAAAATTTCTATTTCTCTAAGGTTAATAAAGTAGTAGAAAATACTGTTATTTCAAGTCTTTTAATCTTTACGATCAGCAGAAAATTCTCTACAGGGTTTGAATGTGTATGGAGCGATGAACAATAAATGGTAATTCATTTTGTTATTCTACCAGGAAACAATCAGGAAATCCTGGAAAATCTATAAAAAAAAGTCCTCCAGCCTAAATCTACTGGTTTGTCCAAAGCAGTGAATTGCATCCACTTACAAATCATACATCCATCTAGCTGGATGTATGATTTGAAAGTGGAGTTGTATGGAGATTATATTTACGGAAAACTTTAACAATCTTTTCAGAAATATCTCAGATATAAAGGATATTACATAATAGTTTTGCTGTGATCTTATGTGTCAGATGTGGGAGGGATGAATGGTAAGATGCAGTATTTTGTTTATTTTAAAGGGGTTGTAGCCAATGGCTAAAAAAAAAAGATATGGCAAAGGTAAACGAGTTCTGTCATGACCTGTCAGAACCAACAGCCCTGGCTCTGTAAGTGTTTCAAGGATGCCATACTGGAATGATGGATGGTTGCATATATAAGTACCTTTCAGTGTGCAGGTTTTCTATAAACAGAAAAGGATACTGAACAATTTGAATAATGTGCATAAGGTGTGTCAATAATAAAAACTTGTCTCTTTTCTACTGTGAAGTGTATTTTTGAATGCTTGCTGTATAAATTTGCATAATGTTTAGGCCATAAGCTCAAATAACAAACATACATGTGCATAGCACAGCCAGAATGTTGATTAGTAGTGGTGTTGAGTGCTTGTATTCAAGATATTCCAGAAATTGTCTAGGAATTATTGTAGTCCTTTTATCTGTTACTATATTTGTTTCCTTTCAATGTACAATAACAGGAATATACAGTGAATTTAAGTAATTCACACATGTTGGTGGGAAATGTGGCTTAGTAAGGTTGAGGGTCTCTGTTAGTTGCACACTGATAAACAAAGAAGTAATATCAAGGTTGATCACTGTCTGCATTTTCAGAATAAGATTTATTATTTAAATTAAAGGGATATTAAATCCCACATAGTTTTAAAACCGAATAAGAAACTCAAAGATTGGAATCAAAGAGTTTCATGCCGAATATAGTAACTATAAACATATCGTTGACTACTAGCGTAAGCTAAAGCACGTAGTTCAAGTATGTAGTACAAACTAGGGCAGCTCGTTGCAAAGGTGAAGAAAGTTCTGATCGCTATTCTTAGTATTTTCCATAATGTAAAACCCATCTCCTAGGAGATGTATGATGTTATACATTATGGTGGGAGGTCACTACCCAGACCGGTTTCGATCTTTGAGATCTCAATAAAGATTGAAACCGGTCTGGGTAGTGACCTCCCACCATAATGTATAACATCATACATCTCCTAGGAGATGGGTTTTACATTATGGAAAATACTAAGAATAGCGATCAGAATTTTCTCCACCTTTGCAATGGGCTACCCTAGTTTGTACTACGTACTTGAACTATGTGCTTTAGCTTACGCTAGTAGTTGCCAATACGTTTATAGTTACTATATTCGGCATGAAACTCTTTGATTCCAATATTTGAGTTTCTTATTTGGTTTTAAAACAATGTGGGATTTAATATCCCCTTAATTTAAATAATGTTTTACATCGCCGAAATGAAGCCTATTGGCTCATTTTGGCGATGTAACATTGACTCATTTTAAAAAAGATTTATTATTATTATTATTATGAATTAAAGTACTGATGTGAATAGATTTCTGAATCATGAGGAAGGAGGGAAGGGGTTGTTTATGCTATCATTTATAAGAGAAAGGAAGAGGAGGGATATTGGTTCTGTGAATTTTTGGAGCCCATAATATCAGGGGTGTTTAATATAGCATGATTTTAGAGTTTTTTTTGGTAACATCTTTATACCACAATGTAATTTTTTTTGAATAATTTAACTGATTCATTAAATTAATTTTCTTTTATCTGGCTCCCAGAAGGAACTATGCTGGGACACTAATTCTTAACTGTTTCTCCAATGACGTAGTCGAATGCTTTGTGTTTTATAACAACTGTACAGTTGTAAAAATTAGATAAAAAAGCAGCTAGATATTAGCAACTTAATAAATTATTTTGTTCTTCTGGTGTTCTTTATACCTGAAACACTACTATGAATTAAGTTATCTAGTTTCCTCTCTGGTTGCTTATGCACATAAGAGAAGAGAGAGAGAGTGTTTTTATCTTACAACTTTTCCACCACTGACAGAGTACATTAAGGCACCACTGTTCTTAATCCTGATGCACATCAACGATTTCCTCTCACTAGCCCTAATTCACAGTTTGAAGATGAATTCACTCTATATTTCTCTTTTCAGAAATCCTATAATGTTCAAATAAGTAAGATATGAAGAAAAACTACTTCCTTAAATGCTGATCTTCATCCTATTCTTCAACGAAGTAAGAATACTCCACATGAATTAAGCTGCTCCAAAAAGAATGCACTTTACCTGTTCTCAAATAAAGTGTTCTGGTATAAGCATATCATTTCTAACTTGGCAAATGGTAGTGTATCTGGAGAACAGATGCTACTTTTCATCCTGACAACTTATTCTGTCACAAATCTCTAGTGCTTCCTAGCATGGTATATTGCTCCAGTGCACCTCACAATTACTCTAAAAAAATAAAATTAAATGAAAAATTCAAGTCCTACTCAACATAGAAAATTTGGGAAAAATTAATGATTACTCTCTTGCTCATTTTTTTTTTATCTCATTACTCTAAAGCAACACAGGTTCTCAGTACGTATATTCTGTACCTTTTCCACAGCTATAAATGAATAACATTTTTCTAACAACGGCCTATCCATGTCACTACTGTATTTATTTTCATAGTATTGTTATTTAAGCCTCAGAACATGAACTTTGCTACTAGTCTCAGTATGCTGAAAAGAAATTTTGTAATCATGATTTCAAAATGGATTTAAATGTGGCAAATTTGATGACAATTTATTATTGGAAATGTGATCAGAAAAACATTCAATTTGCATTAAATTCCATTAAATGCAAAACAGACCAGAGTATCTTGCTTGTTTGTTTTTTTTTCTTTTCAAATTAGTACCATTCTTGATTTTAAAATTCCAATCATTAGTCTATATCATTCTTATGTACATTCTAGATGTGCTGGGCCTCTTCCCTATAATCTGCGTGGTTAGCGTATCCGCTCTCCAGCCAAAAGGCTGTGGGTTCAAATCCTGCCATGGGCATGGATGTTTGTGATTGGCTGTGAAAATATTAGTGGTGATGGGCAGTAAATGGCGTTGGTGTAGATCAGGAGTCGCCAAAGTTATTTGCCCATCGACCCCTTCAAGAGTTTCTTGACTTTTTATCGATCCCCTCTATTTTACTATTATGTAATTATAATAGGACAAGCAAAAAAAGACGCTTATGTGAGTTTTTAGATTGTTTATTTTATAGTTACAGTGTTTATTGTATGTATAATATAGTATATATTATTATATTACTATTACTACTACTATTACTATCACTAGTAATATCACTGGTATTACTAGTGATATTAATAAACTACTGGTATTAATACCACTGGTATTACTAGTGATATTAATAAACTACTGGTATTAATACCAGCACTGCTCAACTCTTCAACATAGAGAAGTTTAGTTCGTGAATGAATAACGATTGAATTATATGTAAGTTGAATTTTAGAACATTAACGCTCACTTGTATATGTCGATGCGCAAAAATGAGACTGGGATCGAATACTTGTAAGTGTCAGTAAATAAGAACCACGGACATGTTGCAATCTCGCTCCCACTGCACCGGCCGGCAGGAACCACCAACATCCGTTTATTGGTAAATACGTCATTTTGACCTACTTGATTGGCCTCAGTAACTATTTTCATGATCTTACTCCATCTTACAGGTCCTATTCATGGACCTGTAAGATGGAGGTACTGATCCCACGATTCACTCTTAATTGCATTGTCATTACCTCCATGTCTTTTGTCATGGAGGTAATCCAAGTTAACCGATAAGTTAAATATTACCCATACAATGATGTCTTATATTTTTCTGTCGACTCCTAACAATGTTATATCAACCCTTTTGGCAACCACTGGTGATGATGATTGTAGTTGGAGCATTGGGTGGAGGCAGAGTGGTAGAGTAGGTGCCCTCCCTCGATGAGTCTTTGGACTCCCTGGAGGTGTCTAATAATAATAAGTAAGCAAATGATATAAGCGAATAACAAAAACAGATTTTCACAATACTTTTATTATTTAGTGATACCATTCATTATCACATTCAAAACATGGGAAATATTAGTTATCTTTTGCTATAATTTCATATTGTAACTTACTTCGACGGTATTAACTTGCAACACCATATAAAAACAAAATACGTAATATATTAAGCTGCTATAATTGTGGCGCTTTGTGTAGTTTTATTCTCGGAGGACAGTGGCTTGAAATTCATTACAATATTTGCTGCTTGATACGTTAGCTTGTGTAGTTTATTTTTATATGAGGTTGTGATTTAACGACGATGAAATAAGTTTTAATATGAAAAATGGCCAACACCTAAACCTTGCTATACGATTTGTTCGGCCGCATAATGCCACAAGTATTTTCTCAATGAAACCACACTGAGAACTTGTGAATTTGTAATCAAAATCCTATACACCAGATTTTATCCAATTCCATATCCGTCATTTTGATAGTTTGGCATATTTTGCTAATAAAAGTGACTGGGGGGGGGGGATGATCGTAAACATTCACGAAGACACTGGTTGGTGTACAACCAAAGCGGGTATAAATATCGGTCAAATGTCAAAAGTACTTACGCTTGTAAATGGTTATTCAAGTCAGTCACAAAGCTGCTGGTCATCATGACAGTAGTTTCTACATAAGAACAGACCAAAAAGCAACTAAGCAAACGAAAAATGTTCCCGTAACGTTAACTTGTCACTACTGGAAGTAATTTGGACAAATTACCGTTGTTAAATGAAATATTTCCATAAGAATCGTGCAAGTTTATTTTTAAATCAAAAGAAAAATTAATCAGCATTGCATACAAAATTAATATAATTCAATATACAGCATTAACACATATACAATTTTAACTTCACATCGACAACAGCCCGTGTTACCTTTCTGAATCCATTACGGCGTACTTCCGGAAGATTTTTACCCGAGGCAATCATTGGTTGTTTAAGCTAAACGAAAATAAGTATGGAGAAAGAAAAATAAAATAATTTTATAAATTATACGTATAGAGAAAGTATAATAAAATAATTTTATAAGTTATAAGCATGGCGAAAGAAAAATAAAACAATTTTTAAAGTTACTTTTTGTTCATTCTATTCTCCGTTTTTTTTAAATTTAATTTCAAATGCCTCCATAGCGCAGTTGGATGAACTACGGTATATTGCGCCCTTCAATTGGAAAAGGCCCGAGTTTGACTCTTGTTGTGATCAGAGGAATGTTTATATGGGCTTTTTCAATTCAAGGCGAGTTAACTATAGTTTTTCATCCTGCATATCGGCAATTAGAACACACACAATTTACAGACAAAAATATTGTGGTTGGTGGTGATGGGCGGTAGATGGCGTTGATGGTAGTTGTGTGTAATGGAAGAATTAAAAGCAGGATGAGACGGTGTGATACTTATAAACTTTCATCAGACCACAACCCCATTCAGCTCAGGCTAGGCAATCAAGAACAGTTCTCACCCCAGCACTCCTTTATAGCTTGGAACAAACTCGCAAAAACTCTACCAGAATACATTGGTCCACCACCCATCATACAGAAAAAAGAAGAAATAGATATAGCCATAATCAATCTAACAAGCCAAATGCAGAAAGCAATAGCCTCAGTAAAGCAAACCACTCTCCACCACACCACCAACAGGATCCCAGAAGAAATCATGGACCTGATTAGAACCAAGAACAAAGCAAGAAAGAGATATCACAACACTAATCACAACACTAAATAAACTCAACAGAAAAGTCAGAGAAGCTCTACAAAACCACCGAAATCAAGAATGGGAAACCAAATTAACCACACTCAACCCAGAAGATCACTCCATATGGAAACTCTTAATAATCCTATGCACCAAAAGGCAGCCCTTACCTCCTATACAAACCAAACAAGGAATAGTAGTACACACAGACAAGGAAAAGGCAGAAGCCCTCATAGACAACCTGGAGGAGCAGTGCAGCCCATCGTACAAAAGTCTTAACATTAATTTCATCTATAAAGTTCATCGCCATGTCAGGAAAGCATTAAATCTCACTGATACCTCAGAACCCATCTCCCCCACTCCCCCAGGGGAAATAACCAAAATCATAGCACAACTGAACAACAAAAAGGCTCCAGGCCCTGATGGCATCACCAACAGAACAATAAAGTTGCTTCCAAGAAAAGCAATAATACATATTTTTAATATAACAAACGCGATTATCAGATTTCAGCACTTCCCGACAACCTGGAAAACAGCAGATATCATACCTATAAAAAAGGCAGGCAAGAATCCTCAACTTCCAGAAAGCTACAGACCCATTAGCCTCTTATCAAGTCTTGGAAAAGTCACTGAAAAGATTATACTCACAAGGCTACAAGCAATCACTGACAAGCTCGGAATCATTCCAAACGAGCAATTCGGATTCCGCAGAGAACACTCCACAGCACAACAAATACACCGTCTGGTAGAATACATAGCAGGAGGCTTTAACTGGAATCTCCAGACGGCTGCAGTCTTCATCGACATAGCGAAGGCCTTTGATAAGGTATGGCATCAGGGACTTCTCTACAAACTTATACAATTTAACTTCCCAATAAAACTAGTCAAACTAATTAAAGCATACCTAAGTGACAGACACATGCAAATCCAACTAAATGGAACAGTGTCATTCAAACGCAAGATCCGTGCAGGCCTGCCACAGGGTTCCCTCTTAGCACCTCTACTGTACTCGATCTATACAGCTGATATCCCCCCAAACCCGAGAAATATCATTACAGCATTATATGCGGATGACACCGCGATACTTTCAAGATCTCGCAGCCCTCAGCTAGCAATTAGAAGGCTGCAAGGCAGCATCAACACACTAGAAACTTGGCTAACAGATTGGAGGATCCAGGTAAACCCCCTGAAAAGTTCTGCTGTGCTGTTCTCCAGAAGAAAAGTCACCAGCAAGGATGACATCCAGCTCCACGGACTCAAGATCCCATGGGTAACAGAAGTAACGTATCTTGGTGTGAAACTGGATAGCAAAGTGCTATTTAGTAATCACATCAAACTAACAGGAGTGAAGACATCCAGAGTAATTGCACAACTCTACCCCCTGATCAACAGCAAAAGCAAATTAGATGTAAGAAACAAGCTAACGCTGTACAAAACTGTAATTCGCCCAGTTATCACCTACGCCTCTCCAGGATGGAGTCATACCTCAGAAACCAACATACAAAAACTACAAAGAATCCAGAACAAGTGCCCAAGAATGATCCTAGGTGCCCCATGGTACATAAGAAACTCTCAGATCCACCGAGAAGTAAACATCCCTTACATCCGCTCGCATCTCCACGACTTAGCTGAGAAATTCTTTTCCAAGGCAACCCTGCACTCAAATCCACTGATCAAACAAGCCAACAACTACAGTGAAGCAATACACTGCAAATACAGAAGACCAAAATCTATTCTACTACACACCGAACATCACTAACTTCAGGCCCCAAGAGGGCGAGCAGGTAGCTCAATAATACCTCATTCACAGTATCACTTACAGAGATAAAGGGGAAAAAGAAAAGCATTTTTACTTCACCCATCCAGCCAGTAACGTTATGCGTGTGATACTTATAGTGGAGTCACTGATGTCAAGAATGAGTCATTAGACTCCTGGGGGGGGAGGTAATAACAAAATGATTTTTTTTTTTTTTAATTTCAACAGAATCAAAGTTCGAAATAATCACGGTGAAAATTGTGAAGAGAGTTAATCAGAAATGAATGAAGCAAAAAAGAAAAGAAAATTGGCTGAACATTCTAAATTGAATAAAAAGAAATTCTTTCTCTATGTTACGAGTAAAATGAAAAATGTTTATGTGAAGATGTCTTTCCATAAATATAAACAAGTATGGAGGGAAAGTATGATAGTTTCATTGCATAAAGGTGGGTCGAAAAGAGAGGTTGAAAACTACTGTTACTATTTTGTGAGTGGTGGATAAGGTTGTGAAAAAGTTGATTAAACACAGAATTTAAGATCGGTTTGAGAATAATCTAATACTTTTAGATGTCAGCGTAGCTTTGATAATGGAAGAACTTGCCTTAATCCATTTTGTTTCCATAATAAAGTAACGCCATAATTGCATAAAGGTAATGCCTATACTATGATATTGTGGGATTTCCAAAAGTATTTCACAGAATACCATATGTAAATCTGTTAAGTAAGTTAATACAAATAGGAATGGAATACAGGATTGATGAGATAGATAAGAGGGTGGTTGTCAGACAGTCATGAGAGAGTAATGTATGGTGGAGCAGAGTCAAAGGTGAAAAACATAATCAGTAGTGTTCCACGAGACTCTGTTCTTAGTCCATTGTTGTTTAATTTGTATATCAATGGTATTGGACAATTTACAGAGTGATATTCAGTTGTTTGCTGATAATGCTAAGTTGGAAAGAACTATAATATACAAAAACGATGTAGCGATCCTACAGAATGATTTAAATAGGCTGCCATTGTGGTCAAAGGATAATGCTTTTACTTTGGATGTAGCAAAATGTAAAGTTATCCACTTTGGATTGAAAACGTGTCACTCTGCATATTTTGTTGATGGGATTTCGTTGTGGAAACAAATGAGGCCAGGGATCTTGGAATTGTCATTGATAATGAAATGAAGTTCAGAGATCATACTGTAAAAATTTGCAAAACAATTCAAAGATCACTTGGATGGTCAAAAAACGCTGACTAATAGGGAGAGAAAAGTTATTAATCCTTTGTAAAAGACTATGATACGTCAGTGTCTGAACTACTGTGCTCAGATTTTGTCACATGGGTTTCGTGGAGATGTGAAGGTGGATGAGGGGAATAACAGGCAAATAATCAAGAAGGTTGCAAGCATAAGGAATGCTTGTAAGAGGATAGATTGAAGATTTAAAAATCGGCTGATAGAAGGGAGGTGACATGATAGAAACATGTAAGGTACTGAAAGAGTTTTATGTAATGGAGCTTGGGGATCTTTTTAAGTACAGTCATACCCCGACTTCCATGAATCCGGAGTCATGCGGTTTCTTTTATGTACGTATTCTCGTCCCACTTCACGCCTCACCACTAGTCGTATCTTTCCGGCGCCGGCTGCATTCGCCAGTATCGTACATGCTGTGAACAAGCACTGACGTGTTTCGCGCGGTCTCCATTCATACACGATTTTTATAGTCAGCAAACCTTGCGATTGTTTAATGTTATATTCTTGATAACAATTTTATCACATAAAAAATAATAAAGTCGTCCAAAAGAAGCAAGTCCGATTCTTCTACAGCTAGCAAGAAAAGAAAAACATTGACTTTGGAAACAAAACTCAACATCATTAAGGATTTTGAAGGCGGAATGAAAATTTGTGAGCTAGCAAAGAGGTTCGATCTACAGGAATCCACAGTAAGAACAATCATAAAAGAAAGGTTTACAGATTTTGGAGGACATGCATTCTAACTAGGAATGAATTGCAGCCACAAAGCAAAGAATAAAAAAATCATTAGCTTGCTATGAAGAAATTTTACGTGACAAGAAAAAGACATTATACCGTCAGACGAATCTATTAGATTTTATAAAATCATCGACATCGAAATAACTTTCTTTTTTTTATGTGCGAAAAACTACAATTATGATTATATTTCTTAAAAAATATATGTGTTTTTGTAAACCTTGGTCCCAATTGTATGTTTGTATATATAAATTACATGCAAAATTATACCCTGAGTTACGCGATTTCGACTTACGCGCTTTTTGTTGGTCCCACCTAACGCGTAACTTCGTGGTATGACTGTATACAGAAGGTGAAGACAGAACGAGAAGTCATCATCAGAAGTTAAGTACAGTTTCAGTTAGCGAAAATGTGAGATCTACATTTTTTTTTTCTACAAGGATGGTAAATGACTGGAAAGGGTTGCCTGAGGTAGTTGTCAAATCTTTATCAACGAATCAGTTTAAGAAAAGGTACGACGGGCACTGAGTTAATATTGGTTAGCTTCCTAAGTGTATGGTGAAATTATGGATGGCACGATAAGTATGCTGTGAAAGATGTTTCTGACCTCCCGCAATCAGTCTATGGATTACATAAAGATAACAGTTAACAACAACAATAAGAAGGAAAACTAAAAAAAAAAACTCTAGATCTTCTGATTCCAGAGTAAATTATTACATTAATTGGCAGTCATCTTTATCTTCTTCGTCCATTTATGAACTATATAAGTTTAATGCTATCATCACTATGGTTTTGCGATCGACCTCTGTCATAAGATACATTTGTTGTAAAGTGATCATCGTACTCTAGAAACAAATATAGAACAGTCTTTATTCTGGCTCATAAGTACTGTGGTATATACGCCATTTCCACAGTTCTAAACGGACAACGATATGAATATTCTTACGAAAGTGGGCAACATTCTTTTATGACGGTTTAAAAACACAACTTTCCAGGAATGACAATAATAATAGTCAAATAACATTTTATCACCTGTAAAATAATATGCATACGGAGAACGTTAGGTCTTGATTTAGGAGATTGTAAAACATTATGAATATTCTATCAAGAAGGGGGTATTTGAGGAATAACAAGGCAGATAATTATGATATGCTTAGTTAGAAGCTTAAATTAGTTCCTTGTGGTACTCTACAGGTTACCGGTGCCTCTTTGCTGTGCACTGATCCTATACGTATGATGTGCTTTGAACCACTGGAGTAGACGATCTCCGATTCCGAAATGTTATTTTGTTGAACAAGGTTTTGAGTGTTAGTGTGTCAAACTCTTTTGCTAGGTCAATAAAAACGACAAATACTATTATGGTTTTATCTAATACAGCGTTTATTAAGAAGATTCTGTGAAATCTTCCAGGAGTGTTGCTGTTCTGTTCCTTTATTTTTTTGAAAGCCATATTGTGTTTTTGGGATGATTTGGGATTTTTCAATGTATGTGGAGAGTTTGCAATACACAATGAGATCCATGATTTGGTTGATTACAGACAAAGTGGAAATGGGTGTGTTATTACTTATAATGTTTGTTTTTCTATTTTTATGTATTGGAGTAATTAATGCAGTCTTTAGTGTTTCAGGTATGTGCCCCGTTTCAAAGATATTATTTACGAATTTTAGTATAACTGGACATAGGTTAGTTGAGTGTTTTTTTTTTAATGCCTTTTGATCTGATTGCGGCTATTCCTGGTCCTTTGTTGGGGTTAATTTGTTGAATTGCAAGTTAAGTACTTTTGTTACTGTGGGGAACCACATTGACTGGGTTGCTCGTTGTCCTAGTGAAGAAGTTTCTTTGTGTGAGGAGAGAATGTTTCCTGTAGCTTTTGGACAGAGTTCAAGAAGTGCTGATTAAAGTTGTTTGCCAATTATTTGAGGGATTTGGTCTCGCAAGCAAAGTTGTGTTTTATCGTTTCTGAAGCAGTGATTTTCTGTGTATTGTCTTGGATTTCATTGATGGGGCGCCAGGTGTTTCCTTTATGTCGTCTGAACTGTTTTTAATTTGTTTCTATACTAGTTTTATGCAGTTCTCATCTGTCTTGTTAACACACCTTATCTTGTATTGTTAGGTGACCTCTTAAGTTGCTTACATAGGGCATCTTTTCTTTGAATGTCTCTTAATATGTTGTCTGTTATCCATGGATTCCTTCTGGTTTGGGAGAATAATTTTTTTAATACTTTGTTTTATATTTTATTAAATACAAGTTTAAGATTGCTATATACAGCACCAGCAGAGTCTAAAGATTCTATATGCATCCATTCTGCATTTCTGATTTCGTCATTTACTATAGTTCCGTCTATGATGCTATTATATGTTTTGTAGTCTCAGTGAGTTTTAAAGGTTCTGGTTCAGTATATAACTGTAATGCAGTGACATAATGGTCTGCCAATTCGCACGTTATGACGGCTGCTGTATAGCTGTTTGGAAGAACCTAAATATTTATGTGGTCAGTACAGAATGAGGTGATTGTATTTTCGACTATCTCTTCTCCTGAATACGTGTATGGATGGAGTTATGTTATAAGCTGATAAGAGTTCTAGGTATTGTGTTGTGTTGATATTTATGTTCTTAATGTTTATATTATGTCGCTTATTATTATCAGGTAATCTGAAGAGCCCCTTTTCCGTTTCAGAAAGAGGTTTGTTTAATTCATTTGGAAATTTTGTGGTGTTTAAACTGGATGGCTGGTAGTATATTGCGTTTGATATCAAGGAGTCTGATTGTTTGATATTTTTAACTTCGATGCATATGTTTTCTGCAAATTCTAATTTATAGTTTATTTCTATTACTTCTAATTTATGTTTGCTAAATATTATTATACCATTCCCTCGTTTAGTTTGCCTGCAGTGTTTATGTTGCTGAAAGTTTGGCATTTTGTAGATGGTTGCCGTTTGTTGTGTACGCTGCTATTAATATTAAAAATGTATGTTGTCTATATATTCCTCCAGATAAGCTTGCATCATTAGCCAGTATTTTTTAATGATTCTGATGTTGATATGGAGAATAGATAGTCCTTTTTTTTGGGGGGGGGGTAGTCACCTACTTCCATCTACTATCGAGTTTAGAATGCAGCAAATCTTATGTTCTGGGGTGATTACATCTGCTTGGTGGTCTGCGTTCATTTCGGTCGGCATGTTGTTCCATTCCTTAATAATCATCAGTGTTCCTTTTAATGTGGCAGCTTGTTGCGGTCTTCTATGGATTCTATTGGGTTTGGTTTTGCATCTTGTGTCTTATTAAGGAATATTTTGCTGTCTCTAATCCATATAAACTGATAATTTGTTTTCTGTGTTTACTTTCCTTCTTTGGTCGAATAGTTTCTGATAATATGACGTTATGTATTCGGACAAATATATTGGGGTATTATCGTGATTTCCATTCAGATCCTTGACTACTGGTTTTTTAATCCTGCTAGCTTTTATGAGGTTAACCAGGCTTTCAAGACGTCCCGTATATACGGTACTGTCCAGTATTTTACATCGAATTTTGTTGTCCCATATTGTACTTGTATGGACAGCCTAATATTCCGTACTATTAATGAAAAGATAAAATTATAAATATTATGTTAAGCAATTATAATTGTCAATATTCTTTTCGAATACTCCAACTTAAATTTATTTGTAAGCCATAAAAACTGACAATTCGAGGAAATTTAATTGTGTTTACAGTGTATGGCAGAGACGGTCCCTTTCATTGGTCGCTTTTATTATTTAGGATAAGCATTTTATTTATAATTCTGTACAGATATATAGCATTTGCTTATTTACAAACAGTTCTTGTTTGGACATTGTGCGGTGAGGTGCGATATTGGTACAGTACTTGGATGTTATTTCAATAATTATTAAAAAAATAGTATCTGGCCTTTTTTGATGGAGCAATATTTGGTTAATACATAAAATATATAATTAAAGGTAAATTAATGTTCTTTATTAATTATACAAAGGCAAATTAAATTATGTTTCTTTCCTTAAGCCCTTAGCTCAGTGGATGTGGCGTTTGCACACCACGGTGCTTGGCCGCACGAAGGAAGACTTGATTTCGATTCTAGTCGGCGACTAGAGGAGATTTTTCTAAGCCTTTTTTTCCGACCGGTTCCCTAGTTAGTCGATCTCTGGCACGGACAAGCGGGTTTTTCATCCTGTAAACTCAAGAAAATCGACCGCAGAACCCACATTATTTCAGACATTAAATACGAGTATTAGGGACCACGAGATGGCGGCACTTGTTTAGCCATCACTCTTCACTGAGTGCCGCTTAATTAGTCTTTGATTGGGTGCCAGTGGAGATTGAACTGCCCACTCAGTCTCCAAAAGTTAGATAGGGCTAAAAACGGCCTCGCCTACTCCCTATATATACGGGAATAAAAAGGCGTAAGCTGATTTTCGATTTTGATTCCTTAAGCCCTTAACAATAGCAAAACGAAAGTTCGTTTTAATTTTAACGATGATTATTCGAAAGAATGGAATTTTCTTGCAAAAGGAAAAATATAACGAAGAAGTTGAATGCGAAATGCAAGCCATCTTAATATTAGTCTTCCTTTTTTTCCTTCTTGCATATATCTTCTCTCTCTCAATATTCTTCTTGGCATATGGAAGTCTTCCATTCTCTCTACATCACCTAACCATTGCAATCTCTGAGCTTTTATGAACCTAACAATATATTCTTCTTTTAGTCAAATTTTTTAGTATTTGACTAATTTGTTTGTTGTACCGTACTCTCCATACACTATTTTCTTCAACAGGTCCATAAATTCTTCTTATAATTTTCCTTTCTAATTTCCTCATATTGTCTTGGTCTTTTTCACTAAGAGTCCACGCTTCGCTTCCATATGTAACCAAGGTCTAATGAGTGCTTTATATATAAGTATTTTAATACTTCTGCTTATTAGCTTGCTTTAATCATGTTCATATTTGCATAACATCCTTTATTACCAGTTTGAATACGTTCTTTATTTGCTATAGCTCATCGGGCCTCATTCTCTACAATATCTCCTAGATACTTACATACAAATCGGCCCTTCAGAACACACGCAATTTACAGACAAAAATTACTAGTTGTGGTGGTGTTGGAGGTGGGCGGTAGATGGCGTTGATTCGTAGTAGAGGTAAGGTGTAGAGACAGTTGAAGATGTCCTCCCGCGATGAGTCTTCGGACTCCTTGGAGGTATCAGGAATAATAATAATAATAATAATACTTAAATCTGGCCACTCCTTCAAAATTTTCTGTCCAACTTGTAGATTCTGTTGTTTTCTTCTTATTTCTGAAGTTGACATCACCATATATTTAGTTTTAGTACATTGATCTATAATCCCATGTCAATAGTATTTCTTCCTAGTTCATTATATCCTTCAATTAACCGTTTCTTATCCTTGCCACGATGACTATATCATCAGCATAAGCACATAATTGACTTGATTTATTAAAAATTGTTCCTCTTTGATCTAAATCTTTAATCGCATAATGTAAAGCTATAATAAATAATGTTGTTGATAGTGCATCTCCTTGTTTTTACACCGTTATGAAATTCGAATGGGTCACAAAATTTATTATCTATTTTAACTTTTGCTTTTGTTTTTTTCATGGTCATCATTAATAATCTAATTAATTTTGATGGTATCTCTAATTTTTTTCATAGCCTTTTGTAGACTATGTCTGTTTAGACTCAAATACTTGCTAAAAATCTATAAATAACATATGTAGGTCTAATGCATGCTCGAAATATTTTTCTATCATCTGTCTGATCATTGATCTGAAAGTTGATCAATGGTACTTCTGTTTGATCTAAATCGACACTGATATTCTCCTATTTTCTTTTCAGTAATTTCTTTAAGCTTGTCATTTATTATGGATGTAAGAATTTTATAAAGTACATTAGTAACGTAATACCTCTATAATCACTACAGTCGAATTTATCTCCTTTTTTATAAATAGGACAGATTATGACAACATTCCTGCTGTCTGGCATTTCTTCCTTCGACCAGATTGTTGAAAATATATCCTGTAGTACAAAGCATATCGAATCCCCTTCATGTTTCTGTGTAAGTCTGCAACTATATTATCTTCTCCTGGGGCTTTATTATTTCTCATTTTTTGTATTTTCACTTCAATTTCACTAGTAGTCGGTGGTTTTATAGGGTATTCTATTTTACATCAATGTCCTTTCTTGTTTTTAATTGAAAATTTTCCCATTTTCTTCTCTATTTAATAAATCCTTAAAATATTCTGCCCATCTCTCTGCTATTTTATTTTCCCTCTCCTAATAAATTTCGTTTCTTATCTTTACATCCACAAATTCTTTGTTAAAATCCTATTTTAATTTTTTGGATGGCAGCATTAAATTTTTTACTTTCATTTTGAATATTAAGTGTTATATTTCTTTTATTTGTTTCATAGTCAGTTTCGGTTTCTTTTTTTAGTATATAATTTGCTTTTCTTCTAAGTTCATTGTATCTTTCCCGATTACTTATGGTGTTTAGCTGCATCGTTTGTGCTCTGGCTCTGTTCTTCTCTTTTATAGCTGCATCATATTCTTCATTATGAGTTCTTTTCTTTTCACCTATTGTATCAGCAGCCTTCTGGCAATTTATTTTATGCTCTATTCCATTTTCCATCAACAATTTTATTTAATTTAGTTTTCAAGTTAGATTGGTATTTCTTAACTTCCTTTACATCATTAATAAGTTTATCTCTATCCCACAACCCAGCCTTCTTTTTTGTCATCTTTATCACATTTAATAATATTTCTCCTATAATCATTTTCATTAGATAACGATCGCTGTCACAATTAGAACCTCTACAATCCCTGTCATCAATAACAGAGGAGAAATGATATCTCGAGACTAAAATATGATTAGTCTGGTTTACTGCGTTCATGCCTGGTATCTATCCTCCAAGTTCCCAGATGAATTGCTTTAAGCGCAAATGATGTGCTCCGTATGAAAAATTTCTTTCTGAGTGCAAATTTCCATCAGTAGATCATTATTTTCTTAAGAACAAAGAGCTAATAAGCTTCATTTCGGCAATAAAAACATTATTCTTATTAGCTCTTTATTCTTAAGTAATTTAATGGTTGCACCTGTTTGGGAAACTTGTTCGCAGAGTACATAAGTTCTTTTCGCTATACACTTCGGTATTAGGTCTAGCTACTCACTGATGAAGCCTCAAAAAAGGCTGAAACCGGTTTGGGTAGTGACCTCCCTCCATAATGCAATAACAGCATACATTTCCTAGGAAATGTGTTTTTACATTATGGAAAATACCTAAGAATAGCGATCAGAACTTTACCACCTTTGCAACGAGCTGCCCTGGTATTGTACTACGTACTAGGATCACTTGCATTGGCTAACGCTAGTGTCGCCGATACTTTATAGTTTACTATATTCGGCAAGAAACTCTCTGATTCTGATCTTTGAGTTTCTTATTCGGTTTTAAAACCATGCGGGATTTAATAGCCCCTTAATTTAAGTAATCATTATTTTCATTGTTTTTATCATGTAACGTAAATATTCCTATCACTTGCTTTTGATTTTCATCTCTCCCAATCTTAGCGTTGAAGTCTCCCGTGATTAATAGAATATAATACTTTTGTGTCTTGCAGCAAACTTCTTCAAGTTACTCATAAAATCGATCTTTATCAATTTCTTCTTTCTCCTCAGTTGGTGCATGAGCTGAAATCACAGTAATGTTTCTAAATTTTCCTTTTAATCTTATTTTGCATATTCGGTCACTGATAGCTTTTCGTATTCCAACATACTTTTCTGCATTTCCTTGTTTACAACGAGGTCAGTACACAGCTAACCAGCTCGTTCATTGGGACCACTCTAAATAACACTATAATGCTGTTTATCAATTCTCCTCAAATAGACCTCATTGCACTACTCATTTTAATGCAATGAGATCTATTTTATATTACGTCATTTCATTAGCAACTTCATTCATCTTTCCTATTTGTCTCATTGTCCTTACATTCCATGTTGCCATTTTGATATCTCTCTTTCTTATTTTATTCTTATTTTTCTGTCTATTTCGTAATCCAGTCATATCCTTTTTCCCATTACAGGTCGGCTGCCATTGAGTACTGTTCGGAGGTTTCATTTGTATCGGTTTTGTACCATCAATTTTTTTTATGTGATTGGGTTGCCAGTCCAATGCATAACCCTTCTCCTTCATTCAGGCTTGGGACTGGCTACAGTGATCACTATTCACAGTAACCAACTTCAAGAACAGTTATGCCTGCCGAAATAATTATGGCATTTCATGGCATAAATCATCATCATTCTTTTGGACACTCATGTCTAGTATTTGGTTTTCCAAAATCTGGCAACCCTAGGTTAACTTTTGTTGGGCTGTTAGTGAGTCTCACCAGGAGAGGTAGGGGAAAACCTTCTCTTTTCGTTTTTTGAGGTAATCGATGTACCGACTGAACATCTTTTAATTCTATTCCAATTTTCTGGCTTAGTTGGATCACCGCATCTTTTAAATGTTCAGTAGCAATTTCTTGGTGACCAACTGAGGAAATCATTTTTATACTTTTGTTGGTTTAGAAGTTCGTAATGTTGTTTTAAGGAATTTAGTTCTTTCTGTAGTTGCGATTTGTCTTTAATTAAGCTATGCTGCCTTTCCGTTAGCCCTTTAACTGTTTAAATTTATCTAACGGTCTGCAATACGTCTTCTACAGAATTGTTATAAAATTAATAAATTCCTTATGTTGTTTGTATTTTTGGTAATTTGTGCAGCATGTTTATTCTGTTATAATAAACATGGCAGAAAGTACAGGAATGATGGATATTAGTGAAGACTAAATATATATTATTCTGCAGAAAATGTGAGAAATCAACGAAAAAACATTGATTAAACAGACTTTTAGTTTTTGTAATGTATTTTCTAGTAATACATTCAAAGAGGGCTGACCTAAGTTTCCGTTATTGTACTCCATGTTTTTCATTTCCTCTGCTGTTGACTGCTGCGTTAGCTCTTTACCGCCTGCTGTTGTGTTCTTCGTTGGCTGCTGAAGGCGACATTCCTTTGTTTTCTCTACAATTTGAATACTTACATTCCTCAAGCTTCGCATTCTATTTTTGCTGCCAAGTGGCTTTGGACAATCTCGAACATAGAAAATGCAAATTTTTCTCTGGCAGTTAAAGCATACTATGCATTTTTCTCTCCCTCCCGTTAGGTATTCAAGGCATTTGTAGCATTACATATTTCTGGTTTTGGCGATTCTGGTGTTATTCTTGAAATAACGACTTCCATTGTTCTCCTATAGCGTGGTTCACCACTGTATACTTTGAACTTTGAAAAATTACCCTGACTCTTTTTAGATTCATTTGCATTTCATTAGTCATTAATCGCACACCTAATTTGTCATAGCTCATCAAATCTCGCATTTCTGTTATTTTTGTTTTTGGCTGCCCACTGGGCTCATCGTTCCATCTTCTTGGCCACGTTTGAATCTCTTATGCAACTCAGAGACACTTGACTTTTTAGAGCCGCCACACCATATGCCACTTTCAACAACTCCAACGTTTTAGTAGCAGTTTTGCCGATTTTCACACAAAATTTGATGTTAACACGCTGTTCTAAATTTCGCTTACACATTTCTACACCGGTATATATGCATATAATATATGTTAAAGATACCAAGCTATTTTAAATCTGGTTTTACTCCATTTCCCAAGTAAGCAAACAGACAAACAATTCAAGTTTGTGCCTGCAAGTGTTGCAAGTCTAGCTGACCCTGCACGTAGCGCAAGACCAAGGCAACTCATGGTAAAAGTAGAATAAGCTCTGATCACTAATCTTAATATTTACCCTTAATGCTTCTACTTTTACCATGAGTTGCCTTGGTCTTGCACTACGTGCTGGGTCAGCTAGACTTGCAACACTTGCAGGCAAACTTGACTTGTTTGTCTGTTTGCTTACTTGGGAAATGGAGTAAAACCAGGTTTAAAATAGCTTGGTATCTTTAACATTTATTATACCCAAGGTAAAATACTTTCTACATATATAATATATACACACATATATATATATATATATATTTTTTTTTTTTCCTTTTTCCCCCGAAGTTTGACAAAATGTTAAGATAACTATTATTTACGATTATATGCAATTCAATTTCGATTCAATATATTCAGTTCAAAAAAAGTACATTTTTATAGATATGCATAGTTACTTTTTTAAAAAAAAAATGCTATTCATATCGTATATTTTCCGTTTAGTACCAGGTGTTAAACGATGAACTGTATGTACAGTGCAGTATACATTTTTAGATAATTAGTTATAAATTTGTAAACAATGCACAAAGAGAACGAAGTATATGTAACTAGGGATGAAACAGATTATCGTAGGAGTAAAGATAGTGGAAACATTATAGAAAATCATAATGAAATCTTATTATATACCTTGCAGTACTATAAACATTTATACCAAGCAAACTGAACATCTATGGATGCCACGAATATAATTCTCTATGATGTCAAAAGACTCTCACCAGCAACTAGACGTAACACAGAACTCGCCATCACGCTACACGATTTGACAACTGCCTACACCTCCCTGCCTAAAGATAAATATCCTGGCATAGACGGGCTCACCACTGAATATTACCAGTCCTTCTGGGAACCGCTTGGACCTGTCCTCTACAGAGTATATGTCGACGCGAATACCAATGGCTTCCCACTCAATATGACAACATCTGTTATTAAACTCATTCTAAAGAAAAGTGACGCGACGAAATTAGGAAACTGGAAAGCCATCTCCATCATAAACACCGACTGTAAAATTATATCAAAAGCCTTTGTCAACAAACTTAAACCCGCTCTGAATGAAATAATAAATAGGCATCAGAGCTATTCCATCCCTGGACGATCTATCCACGAAAACTTACACCTCATAATGGAACTCATAAGCATAGCCAACAACACGTTGAAACAATGGGTCTTGTAACACTAGACAGAGAAAAATCTTCCGACCACATTGAACATCTATAACTATTCAGCTGATTGAAAGCCTTCTGCTTTGGCTCAGGCATCATTCATTCTATTAAGATGTTGTATGCCAAAGCACACTTTTGTATGAAAATAAACAACAGACTTACCATAACCGTACATACAACAGAGGTGTTAAACGAGGCAGTCCACTTTCCGGTCCACTTTACTCAATTTGCCATTTCAGCCCTTTTTGTGTAGATCAAGCATGCTGCTTAGGGCATCCCACCCTAAACTTTCCTACCAAACCATAACCCTGACAGCATATGCTGATGATATTAAAATTATAGCCCACAAAGAAGAGGATTTTCATAACATACAAAAAGCATACCAACAATACCAAGCAGCCTCAGAAGCTAAATAAACGCAAATGAAACCAAAGGATTGTGGTGTGGCAAATGGAAAAACCGAACCGATTCCCCCAATGTCTGGTCACTGGTCCGCAGAGGGAAACAAATACCTGGGGATTTACTGGGAAACATGCCCTTTTATGTGGATAAGAACAGGGAAACATTAAATAAACGTTTGAAGCAAGTATTAGGAAAGTGGGCAACAATACAAGCCTCTGCCTCCACAAGAAGGAGAACAATAATTGTTAACCAAATAGCCACCAGTGTCCTTTGGCATACACTAAAGTTTCTCACGCCACCAGTGCAATTTATCAAACAAAAAAGTCAACCAACTATCGATTCATATGGAACAAAACAAACTTGCTTTCCTACTCCAAGCTATGTACTTCTTTCAAAGATGGAGGACAAAACTTGACCTCCATTGACAACAGGATGACAAAGTTCCGCACTCGATTTCTCCTTAATACACTACAACAGACATAGCACACAAATTCACCACTGAATATATTTTCACCTCTTCCACTAGAGGTCTCTCTATCTCTCTCCACAACTTTAAGAATAACAACAGCACAAGTGCCAGTGAATCTAACAAACTTCTACAAAGATGCCCTTCGAAGATGGAAGAAGCTAAACTTCCAGCACACAGTGAAGATAGCATCCCTTCCTGAAATCCTCATGGAACCCATCTTCCACAACACGATGACAAGAAATCCAATCACTCAGAAAGGGATTTTCTTTCCTTCATAAAGCTGGCGAGGCGTGAGGATCTTGGGTGACATTCTTTCTCCGAGCCTCACCTGGCGCATTCCAAAATCGTTCGAAAACCTGACATAACGGGAATCAGAATGAGCAGATACACACTGTAAATGCCGCTTTTCAAGCAGCTATGCATGACAGCATAACGAAAGAGGGGCTTAGCCCTCCTAACTCAGAAGATCAGTTGCCTATCTTTCTGATAAAAACTAATAATTCATTGGAGAAACTTACACCCAGCAACACTAACAAAATATACAGAGCTCTAACACAACAGTCGAACCAAAGCACAATTGGAAAATCCTGCATCATCGCACCAAACACTACTTCAATGGGACCTACCATATCGCACAAGAGCCATCAAACTCGACGAAGATATTCAGTGGAGAATGTGGAACAACGCATTACCCACACCAACCATATTGCGAAAATTTAACTGATGTCTTAGATAATTGCCTGTTCCCACCGATCAGAAACAGTCCTGCAAATCTACTTGGAATGCCCAGTCAAC
The DNA here is from genome assembly GCF_054136105.1 of Typopeltis vanoorti. Classification (NCBI taxonomy): domain Eukaryota; kingdom Metazoa; phylum Arthropoda; class Arachnida; order Uropygi; family Thelyphonidae; genus Typopeltis; species Typopeltis vanoorti. The sequence goes on along the minus strand of NC_143564.1, from coordinate 29,664,064 downwards.
ACCTAGTTAATCAGTTTGTCTCGGGAAACGGCAGCTCTCACCTGTGGTAGTCTTCCTACAGAAGAGAAGTATTTCAATCTTGTCCATGTAGAGTTAAATAATCATTCATTCTGCAACTACCTCTTCATCACTGTAAAAGCAGCAATATACAGCTTCTACCTCAGACATACAAGACCAGACAGCACAGCAACTTCACAGAGAGAGGCAGCTGACCAACTCCTTGCAGCCTTCAAACAAAAGGTGAGAAGTCGGATCCTACACGAGCATCACCACACAGGCAAAACAACAACTTAGATCTTTTCCACCGAGACTGGAATCCACGAAATCAACTCCTGGATGAGCAAGACGATTGCATCATAGTTCACTTCCCAGCATAGAAGTGAAATTATCCCCACCCTCCAAAGAAAGTGGGGAGAAAGGTTTTTTGCTTAACAGTGCGAATAATAACCAGCTGTCACTTTCATGTAAATAGATAATATTTTTTTATAGTAACTGTTATGTTCTTCCACATGTATATCAGATTTTATATCCTTATACGGTATCATGTAAAATAACTGTTAATGGTTTTAATAAAAAAAAAAATTCACCTTAGTAGTAGGAGTTCCACTAGTAACAAGATCAAGACAAGATAACGAATCGTGACGTGATTGGTTAGTCAGCGGATGACGTCACTGTGGGCGTGACGTCATGAGATTCGAATGTTTGGAATTTCCCTGGGCATATGTCTCAGTGACGTCAGTTCTTGTGTTTTGGTTCGCGTATGGAATTATGGATGATGGTAGAGATAAGGATTCGTGTTGTGATTGGTGGGACACTAGTGACAAGATCAAGATAAGACAAGGAATCATGTCGTGGGTGTGTGTTGTTTTCAGATATAGATGAGTGACATCATTTGTTATTTGTAAAAAAGTGACATCATTTGTTAGTTTTAATTAAGTGACATTGTTTTGAATGGAAAAGGGAGATATATTAGTGGATAAGGAATCGTGTCGTGATTGGTGGGACACTTCTGACAAGATCAAGAAGGAATCGTGACGTGAATTTTTGATATTAAAGAGTTTGGAATTTCGCTGGGGCCTTTGTAGGTGATATTTAGAGATAAGAATCGTGACGTTATGTGTTTGGAAATTTCTGGGGAACATATGTCTCTCTGTGATATCACAATGTGTTTTGGTTTGGCTATGGAATTGTGGGCGATGTTTTTGAGATAAGATATCTTGGAATTTTCCCAGGGTGACACACATCTGTTATTATCATCTTGTTTTGTGTTTGGTTGTCTATAGATGGCTGTACTAATTTTCCAATACATTTTGGGGTATTTCTTTCCTGTTAAAAGACTTTGGAATTCTTAGAGTAGAGTGTAATGGCGGCCGTGATTAGGCTTTTCTGAATAATTTAATTACATTCTGGTGTCCCTCACACACACACACACACACACATTAGACATGAAAAGTCGCTAATGTATCCAAGTTGATACTCTAATATATACCCTATGATTATTCTTATGAAAAAAAATTATTCAGTATTAGAATTACGATTACCAAAACATACGATCAGTGAATATTGAAATTACAATTATCAATTGTTATGTTTAAGTTAAAAAAAAATTACTTACATATCTTTCCAGAATGGGAACATTTTGATACTATCTACGTTTTCTGAATATTCCAAATTGTTGATTTTTAATATATATTCGCAGCACAGAACACAAACACAAGTCTGAAAATGCGGTTACTATAGGTTCATTATAGGTTACTAGGGCTAACATATATTCGCAGCACCTGTCTTTTGCTGACTAATATATCCTCCAGCGAACGGTAATTGTTGTGTCTACTTGTGAACTTTTTTGATTGCATTGTACTTCCCACACGACATTCCAAACGTCATCTTTTTCATGACTCATATTCTCCCTTTGATGTTTTGTGCAGTATTATCAGTTCGGGGAAGTACGACTGTTTTTCTAGTGTAAAATTCTTATGACACATATCCTAAAATTATATCCTGATTAAGGCTTTTATACAGTTATTGTTTTCAAGTAGATGGCTTGTTTGTTTGATTATATGTTTTGTAGCTAGGACACTGGAATTTATTTCAAATCAATATTAGCTCTTTAACCTCTCCTATCCGGTCACCAATTTCGTTGTACGTAGGTGAGAAATCGTGTGTTTAGGTTGGAACTCCTCGTTCCTGTGGGAAATTATTGCTGTAGTAAATTAATGCTTACATTTATTTTTTTTAAAAACCAATATTGACTATTAATTTTACCTGCGATTCCTTGTGCTCTTAACCTATTTCTGTAACTAAAATTTATTTATTTTATTAATTTTTTCTTCAGCATTAATAATCTTAAGTAACGGATATGCAACAGACAAGCAAAAGAAATTAGAAATTTCTTTTGCCAGCACAACAAATAAATAGTTATTTCTTATTATTTCAAATGAATATTAGCTCTGTAATATATACTTTGTTAATTTTATGTTACTTTTTATTGACTGTAATATTATTAAGAAATTGTATTTCTTAATAATATTACAGTCAATGAAAAAGACAGTATTTTTTCCCCCTTTTCTTCTGCTTTAACATTTGCACTGATTTTCATATTGTGTGATTTGCCACCTGGCGCTTACATGTAATTCATGTTATTTTTCTCCATGTGACATTTCAAAACAAGTTGAACTATATGGCTATTCAGTTTGTTAATGTTTTTTGATTTTTCTCTTCCAATGGCAAGTATTTTTTGATATATGCATGTTGATTCACTTGTTATCTGCATGCTACGATAGCTTTTTATTTACACAACAAACTTTTTAACAGTTTAGTATCTTGATTGGTTAATATATATAATGTTCCTTTGTAAATAACCAAATTCTAACTGTCGTACTTTAAGTACGATTATTTTTTCTAGTCTATTGGAGGTATCTACATATATCATCATCATCATCATCAAATTCCTGCCATGTACCCTCAAGGGGTGTACAGGATATGACAGTACTACATGAAAAAATTACATCATTACTAACTTCCTATCTACAATTTTCCTCCAAATCAGTCTGTTACTTGTCAAGACTCCAACATTATCAGATCTTATATTTCTATCGTCTAAGGCACTTTGTACCGTATCAATCCACCTATATCTTGGTCTTCCTCTGGGTCGTTTTCCTGCCAACCTGGCAGAAAACACTTGTTTTGCTAATCTTTCCTCTCCCATTCTATTTAAGTGACCATACCATCTGAGATTAGCTCTGCTAACGCATTCCTGGATGCTGACAATGTCAAGTTCTTTCCTAATATCCTCATTTTTAATATGATATTGCCATTGATGCCATCTATTCACGCCTCTAATCTTTCTCAGGACTCTCATATCTGCGGTCTCTAGTCTTTGGTCAAGTGTTTTACTTCTGACCCAGCTCTCAGATCCATAAGTTAAAATTGGTTTGAACACAGTCTTGTATACAGCTAATTTAGTGTTCCGACTAATTTCTTTCTTATTCCATATGAATTTATTCAATTGACTTCCCACGATACCAGCTTTGCTGATTCTGTTGTCTATTTCTATATTTAGTTTACCATCTTCAGTAAAAATTGTGCCTAAGTAGCTGAAATGTTTTACTTGTTCCACAAGTTCTCCATTCACAACACAGTTGACATTTTCAATGATTCTGCCTATTTTCATTGTCTTTGTCTTTTTATTGCTGACCTTCATACCATATCTATTACAACAGCTATTCAATTTAGTCAGAGAATCTTGCAGACTTGTAGCGGATTTATTTAGAAGTATAACATCATCCGCATAAAGCAAAGAGCTGATTTATTTATTATATATCTACATATATAATAAATAAATTGTCATTTTTCAGGTGAAATATTCTCCACTAAAATTCTACCTATTAATTTAATACCCATTTCCTTTTGCTTCCAAGAATTGACGCAGTTTCATTGAGTGGATTTTCAAAAAAAAGTTTCTGGTTAGTTTGTGGCATGAAATTTTACAAGGAGGAAAAAATATGTTATGGTCTTATTTAAATTTGTATAACACATCAACGACACCCAATTTGTTCATTTAAATTTACACATTTTATTTGAATGAAATATTATTTACAAATTGTATTTACTGAATCTAACATACAGAAATAAATAAAGTGAAAAATATAATCTATTTTTTTGTTCCTTAATCTTCTTATTGTTAAATTTGTGCTGTTGTTCAAAGGTTCTTTCATGCTTGTGGATTTGCCATTATGTGGTTTTTGACAATGTGACTATCATCTGAAATTTAATTTTCATTTGGTGATCGTATGGAATTTATTACTGTAGTAAAATTAAGGGTTGCATATTTATTTTTTTGAAACCAATACATATACTTCTGAGAATTATTAAAAGCACAGAATCTTTCGTTATGTTTCCAAAAGCATTTAAAAGTGCAGATTATGTTTTCACGTTTTGGGCATCCAATTTCATTTAAATCAAGAACAGGCATCCCTATTAACTTCGTTAATGTTTTTGATTTTTCTCTTCCTTTGGCGAGTAATATCTGATATTTGCGTGTTGATTCTATCATCCAATTTCTTATTGGATGTCCAGAGATAGTGAACCAATTTCCCTCTTCAGCTGATGGTTATATTTTATTAACAAAGAATTCTGTTTTTTAACTCTTTCAGGTAATTCTTTCCAACTACAAGGTAATTTTGTCAATGCATATCTTACAATAATTCCATCAGAAATACAAATGTCTTTAGGAAATAAATTTGAAGTCTTATTCAAAAGAAATTGGCAATCAATTATCCCAATGATAACTGAAAGTTCGTATTTTTCACCCACTGTCGATTTTTCATAATCGTTTTCCTTCATTCTTCTTAGATTACTTCATATGGCACCACAAATAAATAGTTATTTATTATTATTATTATTATTATTATTATTTCACTGATTATTAGCTCTGATCGTATATTTTATGTTAACTTTCTGTTATAAAATTCTAAACAATTAGAGCTTTTCACATAGAAACTTTCAAAGAATTTTGTGGCTCACTTGTTATTTATACATTACCAAACACAAAACACCACAACACACAACACCAGCTGTAGTGGATGAACGAGTATCTTAAATACAACGTCACTCAACTCTATGTTTTTTTCTTATAGTACTCTTTACCCTTACTATAAGCCATATCCTTCAAAAATGAACCTTTTGCGCAGATGACTCAATGACATGTTTTCGTATACTGTTGGTGTGTTTTTATCTTCCTTTGTGTGGGGAAAGTAAAATTTCTATATGTGTTATCTGGAGAGTACAAACGTTTTTTTTTATACATAACTTTAAGAGTTTAAGCCACGTTTTGGGGTTATTATTTGCTATCTCTCTGTAAAACAACCAAATTCTAACAGTTCGGATTTTCGATTATGTGAACGAATTGTTTTCAGATAACTCAAACAATGTCAATAGGTAGCATTAGACAATTTCTATAATAATCAATACATGGATATCAGTTTTCAACACTTTTTTCCCCTGGTTCTGGTATTAATTTCACAGTAGTGATTTTTGTTAAAATCATTAAACAGAATTGCATTAAGGTATAAATTTGTGAATTCAAATATCAAGTTCTAATCAGAATAACTGAGTAAAAATTCACTGTAGAAAAACACAACAACAAAAGCACACTGGTTGTTCTGTTCATTTAAGTTTACAAATGCATATTTTATTTTGCTGAAATACTATTTACAAGGATATTCACTGAGAAAAATTCGAAACATGTAATTACCTAAAATATTTCTCAATATTAGTTTACACTCTTAACACTTTTCAAAGAGTTCAATGAATAAAATTTTTGTTACTCGCTGTTTCTATGCAGCAGTAACACATGCTGCAACTACCGAAATTAGAAAAATCAATGTACAAACTGAAATGGAAACATGAAAAATTGAAGAACAATAATATTAACTGAACTTAGGAACACACAAGTCAATGAACATTGATAAATGTGACGCACCAGTGAATCATTGAATCCAAAAACTGGAAGAAGAACGGAAAAATCATATAGGAAGAGTGTAGGATAACAGGTGGGTGAAGAAAGATAAGAACTGAATACAAATGCGAAGGAGAAGTAGAAGAAGGCGGGATTATCCTGAATCCTGCAGCACAACTAATCTGCAATAATAATTAGCGGTATGTATAACACGTGTAATACTTCTACTTTCATGCACAATGATAGCTATTTTTCTCGCTAATCTTTAGGAGAAATATACTTTAATTGAAGGGATGAGCCACAAAGTTAAACTATTTATGTTCGTATAACTATTTCTGGACACCATTTCCCATGGAGCATTAATTTCTTGAATGTGTTTTTTATAAACAGATAAAGTGAAAAATTAATGCATCTATTGCTTTGTATTGATTTTCATGGTTATCTTCAATTCAGATCCTACATTACTATATGAAACGGATATATGAAACAGGTTGCACTCAATTACTCATCTGCCACTGCTTGCCTTCAACGGTTCCATGACTATATGTTGTTGTTCCAATGCCTTTCCCTATTGACAGCAGAAAAAACACGATAATTCTTTACTCTTCCTTCTGAATATCCTAATTTCATTAGATATCTTCATTCACTTTCATCAATAGCTGCTTGTTTTTCTTAGAATGGCACGGTGTCCTCACTGACAGTCTGCAGATTTCCCCCCAATTAGGACATTGTCTCCAGTGAGCTACAACTGCAGATGTCTCATGCATGAATTTAACGCTTTTGAAGTACAGGTAATAATTTTTTCGTATTTTAGCAGAAAATATTAGGCCAAGTTATTATAGTTTTAATTTAAACGAGTGTGTAATTGAATGAGATATTTAGTTTGTAAGTAAACTTAGCATTTTTTTGTTTAAATACGATACGATATTCGATATGGCGCCAATGGGGGGGAGTACAACAATGGTGGCAAAGACTGCTTTATCAGGTAATTGGAATTTGTGGGATATTGTGCAGTTCAGTATGTGTAATATACATTTCTCGAGAAAATTAAACTATATGTGGAAGGATATCGAAGCTGGAGAGAGAGAGAAAGAGAATTAATTGTTTCAAATGTGACTGACTATTAGGTAACAAAAACCCACAAATGCCAGTAGAGCGGACACTGCTGACGGTATGATAGAAAATGTTGTTATTAAGACTGAGCGTTTGGCCATGAAAATTGAGGAGAAGGACATGGACATTAATAACGAAATATCGCGCTTCAATGTTATCCTACACAGGGCAATGCACGAAATTAAAAAAATTCAAAAGCGGCAAGAGATTAGCAGGGCCAAATAGAGAAGGAAGCAGGTGGGCCCAAGTAACAATAAAGAACGAACGAACAAACAAACAAAAACAATTTAAGGGAAAATGATATACGAAAACTCAATGATCTTAGGAGTACTTCATGAAAGTGTTACAAAATCTTGTTTCCCTTGTGCAAAAATTCACATTAGCCACAACAAACGGATGCAAAAATATAAGTCAAAGGTAATGAATATCTTGGTTGGCACAAATGATTTGAGTGGCAAGAAGTATTCTATGAGGGAGGATGTGAAGGAGGTGTTATAAGAGGCAAAACTGAAGAACAAGAAAGTGAAGGCAAGTATCCTACAACACTCAAATAGAGTCTAGCTGAGGAGGAGGGCTTTGCTAGCTAATGATTGTATACGTAATTGTGCAGAAGGAATGATTTAGGACCCACAAGTATGTAGGATCCACTTACTCTCTCTCTTCCTCCTATACATGAATGACCTACTCACGGTCGCCACCAATTCTATCCACAGTTTTGAAGATGACGGTACTCTCTATTCATCCTACTTTGATAATATATTTAGTTCTCTGATATCATAGGCTACAAGTTCACCTACATCTAGTGCCTTAAATATTGATCTGCATGCTATCCTTCAATGGGTGAGAACAGTCTTGTCACTTTCAATGCAACTAAAGCACTGCCTTGCCATTTCTCTTGCAAAAGAGATGTCAGCTCAACTACCCTTACCCTCAGTAATACATAAATCACCAGACAAAATCAGATCTCTCTGCTTAGACTGCTAAATGGACTTTAATAGGGAAATAGTTATCTAACTTAAATGTTATCCTTCATAGGACAAAGGACAAAACTGAAAAATTGTAGAAGTGGCAGGAGACTAGCAGTGCTGAAAAAAGTCAGAAGCAGGTGGTCAAAAGGAATAATAAAGACCTATCGAACAAACAGTAAAACAAGTTAAGGAGAAAATTATGTATTGCAGAGATTCGATGATCAGGGAAGCACCTAAGGAAAGTGTAAAAAAGTCCTGTTTCCTTGGTGCGAAAATTCACGATATTATTATTATTATTATTATTTCGGGCGACTCTAGGGGGTCCTTAGACTCATCGAGGGAGGCCCAAACCATCATGTCCACACAACTATACGACATTCTCACAGTATCTATCATACCTTGCCTTGAACTAGCTCACCATCATAGCACCCACAACAGACTCTGGAAGGTTATTCTACTCATTTACCACTCTAAAATTAAAGAACCCAGCTCTAACACCCCTACTAACCACACCCTTGCCCAGCTTCCATTGGTGTCCCGTAGTTCTCCCACCACCAGTCCTGATCTCAAAAATATCCTCTGAATTAATCCTATAGAAACCCTTTAGCAATTTGAATGTCTCAATCATATCTATCCTTTTCCGCCTATCACCTAGTTTCTTCATCCCACAAATCTTCAACCTGTTCTCATATGGTTCATTCCATAGACCTGCTATCATCTTAGTCACTCGCCTCTGGATCCTCTCCATCAAGAAGGAACGGAGGTGACCAAATCTGGGCACAGTAGTAGAGATGAGGTCTTATCAAGGCTCGGTACAGAGGTACAATAACTTGCTTGTCTCTGCTCGTCAAGGTATTTTTCAACAACTGGGTCGATGAGCTGATTTAGCTACTTTTGCAATGTGCCCCTAAATTTCATCTCCCTATCCACCCACACTCCCAAGTCCCTGGCCTCATCAATCTCCTGGAGTACAGTTCCACCAATGTGGTATACTGCTGCTAATGTTTTCACCCCAAAATGCATAACCTTACATTTTGTCACATTAAATTGACATCCATTCTCCTTAGCCCAGAATTCCAATCTATCCAAGTCGTCCTGAAAGATTTTGACATCTTCTGCATTCACTATCGCCCTGTCCCACTTTGCATCATCAGCGAACAAATGAACTGTTCCCCTTAGATCCTTCCCTATGTCGTTAATGAACAGATTAAGCAGCAGTGGTCCAAGAACAGAACCTTGTGGCACACCACTAGTCACAGGCCATCTTTTGGAATCTACCCCTGAATAAACTACTCTTTGATATCTCTCCATCAACCAGCCACCTATCCATATCATCAACCCTATATCCATTCCCATATGTTGTAGTTTACGGATTAGAATTCCATGTGGTATCCTGTGAAACGCGTTTGCCAGGTCCAGCAGTATCACTGTAAACCCATTACCCTTATCCAGTTCAGCCGTCACCTTGTTATAAAACTTGAGCAAGTTTCTGAGGCATGATCTACCCTTCACAAAGCCATGCTGTCCCCTCTACAGTATCTCATTTTCATCAATCCATTCCTGTATTTTTCCCTTGACTACTTCCTCGAAGACCTTGACAACGACTCCTGATATGCTGATCGGTCGGTAATTTGCAACCGTAGTCTTGGATCCTCCTTTATGCAGTGAAACTATTTTCTCCTCTTTCCACACCTTCGGCACTAAACCAGACCCGAGACTCAGATTACACAACATGGTTGAGGGCACTGATAATTCTTTAGCCGCTGAACGCAAGACCCGTGCCGGTATACCATCCAATCCCACAGATGTATTCACATTAAGGTTCTGTAATAGACTATTCCCCTCTACTTCATTCATCACAATTCCCGTATAAACTAATGGTTCCTTCATTTTTTCAATGTCACCAACTGGATGATATACTTTTGCAAAGTGCACGCTCAGTAACTCTACTATATCGACTGATTCAGTGGCCTCCTTACCATCGTCATTCTTTAAATTCATTTTGCCATGTACAGTTTTTTTCTTGCTTGCAGCATATTGAAAGAACTGTTTGGGATTCTCTTTAGCTTGCATAGCTAGTTTCCTTTCATAATCCGCTTTTGCTTTTTTTACCACACTCGTTACCCTTCTGGCCTGCACTTTATACCGTTCGTGTGCCTGCAGGTCTCCCCTTTCTTTAAAATATTAGCCAAGCCATCCAGATGTAAAAAAGGTAAAACGAAGAAAATGATTGTCTTGGTTGGTACAAATGATTTGAGAGGTGGGAAGTATTCTATGAGGGAGAGTATAAAAGAATTGTTAGAAGAGGCAAAACTAAAGAGCAGAAAGGTGAGGACTGTAAGTCTCATACCACCCTACGATAGAGGTGAACTGAGGAGGAGCGCGTTAGTAGCCAATGCGTCTTATACGTAGATTGTAGAAGGAATGGCGTAGGATTTGATCATCTCTGGCCTGTGTTTGATGAAAAGGATTTGTACAATGATAATGGACTACTTCTAAATGGTTTTGATGTTTGGTATCTGGAGAGAACTTTGTTCACTGAGCTTGCTGAATCACAAATTCTGGAAAACTTAAGCATTAGTGTGGAAGCAAGTGAGTTTGTGTGAAGACACCCATCAGGCAAATGAGTGTGAGACTGACCAAGTGTAGAATCTAGTCTCTCAAGCAAAGATATTGAATAGGATAGTTAATTCAGGAAGTAAAGGTGGATGGGGGAATAAAGGGATGCTACACTTTCTATATACTAATATCAGAAGTATCAGGAACGAGAGGAGGAGTTTTTGACATTGGTTAGTGCAAATTTGCCAAACGTTATAGGAATTAGTAAGACATGGGTTACAGCAGATGATGTAATTACAGAGATACATTTGTGATGGGGTGTATTTTCAGGGATGAAGGAGAAGATAGGATGGGAGAGAGGTACTGCTGATGATCGTGGATGAATTTCAGCCAAAAAGAATTGGAGATTGGTGGGAGGGTGGTTGTTCACTTGAATAGTCTGGTGTGAGATTAAGGCCAGGAAGACAAAATCTACACTTGGTTGTTGCTACAACCAGGGAGTTCCATGGATGATCTGGAAAGCATGCATCACGAAATTAGTACAATGAGTACAGGTCGAGTGATTATTATGGGGGAAATTCAACTATGAAGATATAGACTGGAATGAAGAAAGAGCAAATGGCAGGAAGGAAATGGAATTTATACACCTACTAAGAGATAATTATTTAAGGCAGCATATGATGGAGAGGACTACATATATGACAAGCTTAGGAAGAAGCTTAAATCTGGGTGGTGGCATGTAACTTACAAGGTAAGGACGTTAGTAGTGAATGGGAGATAGTTAAGGGTAACCTAGAGGAAGCAATATTAAATTGTATACCTCAGATAAGGATCAGGAAGGAGTTAAGTAGACGAGTAATATCATTAGGCACGAGCTGCAGAAGAAGTAAATGCTGTGGAGAGTATATAATGAGAAAGGTGATCCGGAAAATCACCGACAGCAGAAGCCTCAGGCAATAATGGAGACCAGTATGGCAAGGAAAACAAAATCAGCTTATGAGAAGAATCTAGTCTAGCAGGCCAAATGATATCCCAGAGTTCTTTAACTATGTGATAAGTAAGAGGAAGAATAACTATGGCACAGTAACTTTAATGAGTGATGACGGTCACGAGGAGACAAAAGCAGATAAAATTGCTGAAATACTGAGTGACCACTTTGCAAGGTTATATTATCATACTGAGGTTACTGCTTTAAGATATGTGACACACACCAATCGGGGAAAAGAACTGGATAAATTGGAGGTTCATAAAATTTTGAAGAATTTCAATGTAAATGAAGCTGTGGAATTAGAGGGATATTATTATTATTATTATTATTATTATTATTATTATTATTATTATTATTATTATTATTATTAATATTTTATTCACATAATTGATACAGAGTCTAAACAAGATATCATATAAACAAAAATTTGACTGGTGATACAGAACAATTCAGATTCTACTAAAGAATCTAAGAATAGTCCATCAGGTAGCGTCGTAAAATACGGACTGTTCCAAGTAATGCTGTTTTTTTGTAGTCCACATGGAATTACTTCATTGATGTTTAATTGCTGTAAATAGTTGGATAGCTTCTTTGAAGTTGCATGGGAGATAATAATTGGGATGACTTTGATGTGTTTAAGCCACAGCAGGCCAACTTCGTTTGCCAGATCTCGATATATAGTAATTTTTTACAGTTCTTTGTTGTTAATGTTTTTATCACTGGGAACTGCGATATCGAGAATCCAAACCTGTTGACGTTCGATAATTGTGATGTCAGGTCTATTGTGTTGCAAATCAGTTTGTGTTCGAAGGACCCAGAGAATTTTTGCTGTTTCGTTTTACCATTAACGTTACTGACAGGATGGGTGAAGCACTAGTGCTTTTCATATTCCCCTTTACCTGTAATGAGATTTGCTTGGGAATGGAAGATTTGTGAGCAATTAAGTTCGCCCTCTGGGGGCAGCTGTGTTAGCTATGATCAGTTGAGAGAAGAATAACCTTCGGTCTTTTGTGTTTGTAGTAATCAGTTTCATTGTAATTGACAGCTTGTACGATCATTGGGTTTGAATGTGAACATGACTTCACAAAGAATTTTTCTGCGAGATCACAAAGAAGGGAGTAGATGTATGGAGTGCCGGTTTCTCGGTGAATCTGTGAATTTCTGATGAACCACGGTGCATTCAGGATCATCCTAAGGTATTTAGTTTGGATCCTCTGCAATTATGAAATGTTTGATCTCGAAGTGTGACTCCATGCTGGTGAGGCGTAGGTAATGACTGGACGTATTACCATCCGGTAAAGTAGCAATTTATTATGTAAGTTCAATTTGCTCTTGCGGTTGATCAATGTGTAGAGCTGTGCTATTACTTTGGAAGATTTGGAGCCAATGAGATTGATGTGCTTGTTAAGAAGTTTCTTATCCATTAATACCCCAAGATATTTGGTCTCTGATTGCTATGACCAAGAGAGTAGGATGTCTTCTTTATTGCAGACCTTCCAATACTGTCTCTATTTTATGCTGCCACCAGTTATCATAAGTAGGAAAGCCATATTTTTTGCATACATGCCAATGAATTATTTTGGCCACTTGATCATGGCTGTATTTATAGTCAGTTTGAGCTATTTTGCTGCAGACACTGATTAGATGTACTACCGTCTCATGTTTCTGATCGCATAATCTGCATTTGCTGTTATTATTGATGTTCAAAATGTTTGCTTTCATTCTCATTAGTTTGTAATGCCTGTTCTTCAGCTGCTAGAATAAATGCTTCTGTTACTTTTTTAATGTATCCGTATTGTAGCCATCCTCACGTCTTGTTCACGTCAAGAAGAAGTTTTGATTTCAGAATATTTCTAACTCTTTTGATGTATATTGATGCTGCCTGTTGTTTAACATTCGAGTGAAGAATATCATTGGCTTCTAATATTCTTAGGTATTTATAGTGTTCGTTAGCTGAAATTTCTTTTATATATTTCTCTTGATCAAAGTTAAAATTGCCAGTATCGTTAATTTTTCCTCGTTTAATAAATAAAATTGCGCATTCATCTAAACCAAACTTCATTTTGATATCATAACTGAAAATACGAACTGTGTTCAATAAAGAGTCTATTTGCTTTGCCAATTTTCCACATAACTTCACGTCAGCCATATACAACAGATGGGAAATTTTAATATTACATTTAGGAAATTCATAATCAAATTTTGTTTTCTTCAGAATCATAGACTAAGATATCAAAGAAATGTTGAAGAGCAATGGTGACAAGGAATCACCTTGGAAAATTCCATGTTTAATGCTGATATCTCCGAATCGTTCATTATTCACTGTTAACATTATTTTCCATGATTTCATAGCTGCAGCCAGAAACGAACATATGTTTTTGCTAATTCTAAATATTTGTAGTGATTTTAGCACCAGGAGTGTGAGAGGGAATCGAATGCTTTCTTGTAGTCTATACATGCCATGTTTAAGTTAGTTTTTTGTCTTTTTGAATTTCTGAGAATCATTTTATTAATTAGCTAACGCCTATTCCCTGTACGGGAACAAATAGGCGTTAGCTGATTTTGATTTTCTGATCATTTTATTAATAAGGATCTGATCTTTCGTTCCTCATGATTTTTGAAAATTGCCTTTTTTTCAATCGGATAAATCTGATTATCTGATAAGTAGTGGTATATGGAATTTGCTATGATTGTAGTGATCAGCTTAAGCACAGTTGATAGGCATGTTATTGGACGATAGTTACTTGGGTCTGCACCCTTACCCTTATCTTTCATGAATAGAAAAGTGCGCCCAGATATCATCCAGTCTTCCATTGAGCCTGACTGCAACAAATAATTAAATCGTTCTGCCATTCGATCATGTAGACTGGTTAGATGTTTTAATCAAAATCCATGTAGTTCGTCTTTGCCAGGTGCACTCCAGTTTTTTAATTTTCTAGCTTGTGCACTGACCACTTCTTTAGTGATAATGACATTTTGCATTTGTTTTTGTTTCATTTCTAACTCTATTTCCTTAATACATGAGGCATCTTTGTTTTGCTCAATAGGATTATCCCATATTGACTTCCAAAATTTCAGCGTTTCTTCTTTTGCATTTGTATTTCTCTGGAGAGACTGAAAGAACTGACGTTGGTTCTGTCGAAATTGCATATTTAGTATATATTGGTTTATTATTGCTTCATATTCTTTTAATTTTCTGCAGTCGCTTCTTTGTTTTAGGCTCTTAAATAACTTCAGCAATTGTTTTGTTGTCCAAATTATGTGTTAATCAGTTTGTTTTTTGTTATTATTTTTCAGCCGTCCTTCTGTAAAACTTTTTAAGTGGCTGAGATCAGCTCGAAGTTTGTTGACTTTTCTTTCCAACCAGATTTTCCATGGTGCAGATTGTTTCATCCTTGGCTTTTGTTCTTGCGGTTTGCAACCAAGCTTCACTGTAATGATACATGCTGTGCCGTATAGGAGTCGATTTGTTTCATTTATACTGTTGGTTGTGATGGTTTTAATTACAGCACTTGCGTCTAAGTGGAGCTGTTTTAGCTTAGATTTATGTAAAGCTTTTAATGGTGGTAGTCTTATACGGTCATTTATGAAGTTCATATGTTCCGATATCCCTGACTTCATTTTACACTGCACTCCTGTCAAAACATTCTGAGATAGGTCGTCAGCTTGATGTTTACTGAGTTGAATTCCAAAGTTTGATACAGGTACCTCCTGATGATTTGCTATGTAATAAATTTATTATTTATTATGATTTATTATGTAATAAACCAACAACTCTTACTGGAGTTGTTGGTTTATTACATAACTCTTGCAGCTCAAGTTCAGTAAATATTTTTTACGGAAAATGAAATTCTTTTGGTCTATAAGTCTTTGTTCTGTTATTGCAGATTCTAGGAATTTTTGTTTCCAAATTAAATGCCTATGCTTTCTGAAATCTCGTTTTTCTGGTGTTGATCTGTAAAATCATTTCATAACTTCTCTGTTTTCTTCAGCAATCCATTTTTTACGTTTGGTTTCTTCCAGTTGCTTTTCAGCATCTTGTCCTGATTGCCCAGAAAGGAGAGCTGGGTCCTGTAGCCCAATTTGTCGCCTGATGCCCAGGATCCACAACATCTGATGCAGTCATTGATGACCGGGACGTCGACTGATCCGGTATGGATCTCTTCTTCCTTTTCACCATTAAGATGGGGGTATGGGGTCTGGCTCCTCAGTTGAGACCTGTCTGACAAGGGTGGCCCTGCTGGTAGCTATGCTACCGCCAGAATAGCTATCAACATCACTGAAGCAAGCAAGCCCCACCGACACGACAAGGCTTTGTTCCATCGGGGGGATTATTATTATTATTATTATTATACAAACTTAATGAAACCATACAAACTTAATGAAACACAAT
The DNA here is from genome assembly GCF_054136105.1 of Typopeltis vanoorti. Classification (NCBI taxonomy): domain Eukaryota; kingdom Metazoa; phylum Arthropoda; class Arachnida; order Uropygi; family Thelyphonidae; genus Typopeltis; species Typopeltis vanoorti. Next base: position 29,648,084 of record NC_143564.1, on the reverse strand, counting down.
ATATTCGTTCAGGCTTGTAGTTCAGTGATGCATCAAGACATTCCAATTATCGTATGTATGTGTTTGTGTGTATGCGTGTACGCGACCGCGCGAATTTCTCAATCAACGGCTGCAGTGGAAATCAAACCTGTTAAACGTAGATTTAATTTCGTAGCTTTCCAACACAGCCAACATACCAATAAATAATAACTAACTGGTGTCATTCTCAGAGAAATTACATTCAGAGCTGAGAAATTACATCTCATCCAAGATTAAAATATATATATATATATATGTACCATATGTAATCAAACGCATGTAATGTAAGTATCACATGTAAACAAATGTATGTAATGTTTGTATCATATGTAATCAAAGGTATGTATGAGGGCTGTTCAATAAGTAATAAGACTAATTTTACTGTCGCGAAACCACTCATCACAAAATTAATTTCTGTGGAATAAAGAAATCTTGCTGTCTGTATTAACAAAAGAGGTTGATAGATGGTGCATACGGGCTGATGTGCCCGAGTGTCACGTGACTAAACGCAAGCTTGTTTCGGTGCGCCTACGAGCCGCGACCAGTCGTAGTGCAATTTTGTGTGCATTTGCAAAGATCGGCAACGGACACTTTTAACATGATATGCGAAGCTTTCCACAATGAAGCAATGTCGAAGGCAAGTGTTTTTCGCTGGCATAAAACTTTTAAGGAAGGAAGGCAAAATGTGATAGATCTTGAACGTGAGGGAAGACCTTCAACGTCACAGCAGCGATTATCACCAAGGAGGATCGCAGAATTACAGTACGCCAGCTGCATGTTGTCCTGAATATTTCTGTGGGAAGCGTTCACTCAATCATGGCTGAACATTTGGGACTGAAACGTGTTTGCGCCCAATGGATTCCCAAACTCTTGACACCGGAGCAAATGCAGCATCGAGTGGATGTGTTCACAGAATGGAAAGAAAGACTGGAACAAGAAGGCGACAACTTAAAACGCATCATTACAGCAGATGAAGCTTGGTTGTGTCACTATGACCCTACAATGAAACAACAAAGCAGTGAATCAAAGCATCCGTCTTCGCCTACCCCAAGAAAGCAACAACTGTAAAATCGGCTGGTAAAGTTATGACCATAATGTTTTTTGACTACGAAGGCATTGTTTACCAACACGCTGTAGAACCTGGGAATACTGTAAACGGTTCATACTATGCGGATGTTTTACGAACAATGGTACAGCACGTCACAAGGAAGCGTCCATTGCTGAAAAATGGCTTCTTATTGCACCACGATAATGCAAGGCCGCATATTGCTGATTGTGTAGAGGACGTTTTGCAAAAGAACAACATAGATATCCTACCACTCCCTCCATACGGTCCTGATCTCGCACCGTGCGATTTCTGGCTGTTTCCCCAGCTCAAGAAACCACTAAGAGGCCGCCATTTCGAAAGCAACAAAGCATGTGTAAAAGCTGCGCGGGAGGTTTTGAAAGAACTCTCAAAAACCGGACTTTCACATGTGTTTAAGAAGTGGACGCAACGTTGGGACAAATGCATCGCGTCTCACGGTAGTTACTTCGAAATAGACCATGTAAATGATGACGATTAAAGGTAATCTGTTTTCTGTATCAATATAGTCTTATAACCTATTGAACAGCCTCCGTATCATATGTAATAATAATAAAAAAATTATTATTATATTATATTATATTATTATATATATAAGAGGAAGACTGAATACATGGTTCAAGAACTACCTTTCAAACAGAACACAAGTAACAAAAATAGGTACATGTCACAGTCGGGGTATACAAATAAAACAGGGTGTACCTCAAGGTGCCATATTATCATCCCTCTATTCAACATATATATTAACGATATTCATAGCATATCCATAAGAAGTCAAATATTTCAGTACGCAGATGACACTGCATTACTAGCAATCCACACAGACATCAACACGGCTCTCGGCAAAGCACGACAAGACCTAAATGAAATCACAACATACCTCCACCAAAACGCAATTCTAATCAACGCCACCAAAACACAGATGTTGATAATACACAATCCAAGAATCGTACGGCCCGCATCACTATCGATACATTGTCACCCATACCGCTGCATTAACAACAAAAATACCCGCCAATGTTCCGAAATCAAACCTGTAACGCATGCAAAATACCTCGGTCTCTATATAGATTCCCATCTTAAATGGACAAAACATAGAATACCTACACACCAAACTCGGGATCATCACAGCAAAACTCTTCCAAGTTAAAGACATTTTTCCATCCAACATAAAAAAAAAACTCCTATATCACGGTATCTGCGAATCCCTACTCAGTCTAACATTCTAACATAACAGTCTATGCAAACACATCAAACAGCCACCTAACAAAATTAGAAACATTACACAGGAAAATCGTGTCAACAGTGATCCGGACACCTTACACGCAACAACCAATATCCGACAAGCATATGGCGATACACAGAATTCTGAGCATTAAAAACCTGAAACACTACATGACATTAACAAGGAATTACTTCAACATCACCTATCGAAACAACAGAGACACACATATCGTATAACACGACCTACAACAACTCTCTACATCCCTACACCCTTCAACATTTCATACGATTCTTTTGTGAGATCACATCAGATACCCACGCAACTCAACAACCTACCAAGAAATTTAAAATGCATAGATAACTACAGAACATTAAAACACGAACTCTGGAAAATATACCAACAAAGTTAATATACCATTAACACTAATATACACATCACAAATCACCAGCATCCAATGCCAACATCCCATACATAAACAGTAGCAACAACATAAATCGTGAAGCCTAAATTCCACTCTCTTCACAAAAGCTAATCCAAGCTTCGAAGTAGGTGGGATTAACTAGCCTCACTCAACCACACGTAATCCTTATAACCAAAGAAGCATATTATGTAATAAAACAGTAAAGTATACAACAATAAAGAAGATACTAAAGATACTGATTATTATGTGATAATATCTTTAATATAATACTCTTATGTAACATGGAAAATAATCTAATAAATTTTTCATATACTGTAATTAAAAAATTATATAAACAAAAAAAATTAATATACAAAAAATTCTGCATAATCTTCATTATTAACATTAAAAGAACATGTGTTGTAAATACATAATATAGAGGCAAAAAACACTATTAAAAATTTTAGTTGAAATCAATGTAGAAAATGCAGCACTTTGAGCTGAATTCTGTAAAATTATAAGTTGCAATGTCACTCAAGATGTCTCACCTACTTATACGGGAACAAAAAGGCGTTAGCTGATTTTTTATTTATTAATTTTTTTTGATAAATTACTATTACTAAAAAATAATAAAAAAAATAAAAAATAAATATATATATGTATATTTTAAAGAATTGAATGACTAGAACCGAGATTTAAGTAAAAAGGTTTTAATATTAAAACACTACTACTTTCGGCTTGTAAATGCCTTCATCAAGTGACATTACAAAAAAAAGAAAAAAAAAGAAAAAGAAAAAACATTAAAACACTGAAGCTTAAATAAACTAAGAACATCATAGAGAGTCTCTATACATAATTAACATTAAAATTGTGGTTGTATTTAAAGCTGTTCTTTCGTTTGTGGTATTGTTGGGAAAGTACGTGCTAGTAGCATCTCGTGAACGCCAGTACATGATTACAGCTGAATCTGGGAGGTTGTAGCTCAAATTATTATTTAGATGAACAGGATTGAAGATGATTTCCCTAGATGCTACGATTTTTTTCTCTAGTTCATTATTGCAACGGAAGATGTTAGTAGTTTTTCCCAGCAGACTTTGTGACTTTGGCTTTCATCATTAGGATTAGCCGAGAAAAGGATATGACTTGATAATGCACTGGCTCGCTGTCTCTTGTAAGTAATGTCCCTCATGTGTTCTTCCATACGCAATTCGACAGATTTGTCTGTCTGCCCAAAATGTGTTCTACCTTTAGTGGATTCCTGAAGAAGGCTGTAAACGGCTGAAACTAGTTGTATTATTATCATTAAATTTAATATTTTATCTCGGTTTAAAGTCATTTAAAATTTATTCTTTAAAATTTATCACTACAACCGAGTAGAAGCTCCGGAGTATATATATATATATATATATATATCATCTCGGGTTTTGCGAGAAAGTTGAAGGTATTGACAATGTCTCTTTCTGGGCCCTTAAATTTAAGTGTCAGCTCTGTAGACTTCCAAGGGAGTAGAAAGAGGGCAAAATAATTTCCTTGCATAAGTTCGGTTTAAAGATTTCAGTAGCAAATTATAGACTAATCAGTATCTCATTTTGGTCGGTAAAATTATTGGAAAACTTGGTCAAAAAGAGAATTAAAGATGAGTGGATAAAATATGAAACATTGCTTTGTGAAGTGTCGGTCATGCATAATAATTTGCTGTCTTTTTATAATAGAGTAAGAGCTGAGTTAGATAAAAGAATTGCGCTGCACGATGATTCTGATGGATTTTGCAAAGGCATTTGATAGAATACCACATTGAACTTGTTATGTAAATTAGAACAAAAGAGGATGGATATGACCCTGCTAAAGTTGATAAAAGGGTGGCTTCCTGACAGATATCATATTGTGGTATACGGGGAGACAGAATCCAATCTGGTGACTAGTGATGTTTTGCAATGTGCAGAGCAAAATAAGTCCCTGTTTAATTGAGCAGGAGATGGTAAATCCCGTTTTATTTTATAGCCGGGTACGAAACTCTATCGATGTGGATGGATTTCGACCCGAGTTTTGTACCCGGTTATAAAATAAAACGGGATTTACCATCTCCCGCTCAATTAACAAATTCGCCGGTAAAATAGCCTTTCGGCTTATTATCTTTGTAATTAACAATATTTAACAATATATAGTACACCACTTCAGCAATTCGATAGTAGAGGTATGTAAGTTTCGGTTCACTTAAAACCTTGATATTCCAGGTCTACCTATTCACTGATGAGACCTCAAAAAAAGGTTGAAACCGGTCTGGGTAGTGACCTCTTCTCATAACGTAAAACAGTATTTATACATCTCTTAGGAGCTGGGTTTTGCATTATGAGAGAATATTAAAGTTAGTGACGGAGCTTGCTCTACCTTTGCATGGAGTTGTCCTGGTGTTGTACTACCCAAGTGATCATTTACACTTGGTTCCGCCGATAGTTTTTTCGGCATTGAAACTCTATCGATGTCGATGGATTTCGACCTGAGTTTCGTACCCGGCTATAAAATAAAACGGGATTTACCATCTCCCGCTCAATTAACAAATTCGCCGGTAAAATAGTCTTTTGGCTTATTATCTTTGTAAGTCCCTGTTTAGTTTATACATAAATACACTGTTGTTTAGTTTGTAGATAAATAATATAGGAATTAACCCGAAAGGAAAGATTTGGTTGTTTGCTGATGATGAAATGATATAAAGTAATAGTTAATGTATGTGATGCGGAAAGCTTGCAGGACCATTTAAATAGGCTCTCAGTATGGGGAAGAGGTAATGGATTTGGTTTAATATGGAGAAATGTAAAGTTATATATTTTGGGAAAGATAGTTTACAAGCTGTGTATCACGCTGGCATTTCTGTACTCCAGGAAATGGATGAAGTTGGTTGATAGGAGTAAAAGAAGGAATATGACAGAATTGTTTGAATTGCAAAAGAGTTTTATAGGATTGATGCAGGGGAAATATTTCAGCACTTGGCTGGAGGGGCCAGAACAAGGAGTCATCTCATAAAGTTGAATGCAGGTGTGGATAGTAAGGATGTGAGGACTAGATTTTTTGCTTGGAGAGTTGTGAATGAGTGGAATGAGTTGCCAGAGTCAGTTGTGAGTAGTTTATCTGTTAATTGTTTCAAGGAGAGGATCGATTGTATGGATCGTTTTAGTCTCCAGCAATCATTCTTCGGGCTGCATTGAATTTCACGTATAACAACAACAACAACAACAATTATCAGCTAACGCGTTTCATTCCCGTATAGGGAGTAGGTGTTGCCGACTTATCCCCATCTAAATTTTGGAGACTGAGGGGGAAGTTGAATCTCCACCTGTAATAATAAAAACATATCTTTATAATGAACATATCTCATGCCCAGTATCAAATAAAAAAAATCGAACTTTTTGGGACTGAGTGCGCAGTTCAATCTCCACTGTTACCCAAATAGAGATAGATGGACAAGGTTATTAATTAAGAAGCACGCAGTGAAGAGAATGGCTCAACAAGTGCCGCATCTGGTGGTCCCTATGCCTAACACAATATATTTAATGTCTGAAATAGTGTGAGTTCTCTGGGCGATTTTCTTCAGTTTACGGAACCAAAACGCCGATTTTCCTGGAGAAAAAACCCCGCTTGCCTGTGCCAGAGATCGACTAACTCGGGAACCGGTCGAAAAAAGGCTTCGAAAAATTCTTCTCTTCGCCGATAGACTCGACTGTCTTCCTTCGTTGAGTCAAGCGACGTAGTGTGCAAACGCCACATCCGCTGCAAGGCTTATTTTGTTTATGCATTAGCATTGTCTTTATTGGCTAACAGACCTGTATATATCAGAAAGTTGTATTTGAGATGTGTGCGTATTAAAGCCCTTGTTAAGAATTCTTTAATTCGATTACTATTCTTGACACTACTGATCTTGTGTGATAAGTTGGTGCGATGTTATTATCATATATCAAAAGACAGTGCTGGTAAAGTAGTAGAAAACTCAGTGGTTCTGCGAAAACTGCTAAAACCCCTTTCGTAACTCAGATAGTTAGCCGACGGGGTAGAGATAGGCTTTCGCATCACTGCTGTTGTGCGCAACATGATTATTTTCAATGTTACTGTTATTTCCATCATCATCATCAAATTGCTGACATGTACCCTCAAGGGGTATTCAGGATATGATAGTACTACATGAAAATTTTACATCATTACTAACTTCCTATCTACAATTTTCCTCCTAAACAGTCTGCTACTTGTCAAGACTGCAATATTATCATCATCAGATCTTATATTTCTATCGTCTAAGGCGCATTGTACCATATCAATCCACCTATACCTTGATCATCCTATGAGTCGATTGAACACTTGTTTTGCTAATCTTTCCTTGCCCATTCTGTTTAAGTGACCATAACACCTGAGATTAGCTCTGCAAACGCATTCCTGGATGCCAACAATGTCAAGTTCTTTCCTAATATTTTCGATTTTAATATGATATTGCCATTGATGCCATCTGTTCATGCCGCTAATCTTTCTCAGGACTCTCATATCTGTGGTCTCTAGTCTTTGGTCAAGTGTTTTACTTCTGACCCAGCTCTCAGATCCAAAAGTTAAAAATGGATTGAACACTGTCTTGTATACAGCTAATTTAATGATCCGACTAATTTTTCTCTTATTCCATATGAATTTATTCAATTCACTTCCTACCATGGCAGCTTTGTTGATTATGTTGTCTATTTTCATATTCAATTTACCATCTTCATTAAAAATCGTGCCTAAGTAGCTGAAATGTTTTACTTGTTCCACAGGATCTCCGTTCACAACACAGTTGACATTTTCAAGAATTCTACCTATTTTCATTGTCTTTGTCTTTTTACTGCTGACCTTCATACCATATCTTTTACAACAGTTATTCAATTTAGTCAGGGAAACTTGAGACTTGTAGTGGATTTATTTAGAAGTATAACATCGTCAGCATAAATCAAGGAGCTAACATGAATATCTCCAATTCTGATATCAGATTTAATACCACTTTCCTCCATAATATGATCCATATAGATAATGAATAAGAGAAGGGATAATGTACATCCTTGTATCACACCAGAATTCTAACTGCTGACTTACAACTCAAATAAAGACTAAGAATTGCTTGATATAATAACCCTTTGACACCATATAACTGTAGCGTATTGAATATCTTCCCTCTTGGCACCTTCTCATATGCCTTTTCCAGATCGACAAAACTTAAATACAGATCTTTGTTATATTCCCATGCTTTCTCAAGTATTTGTCGTAAAGTGAACATCTTATCCTGACAGCCTTTAGCTTGTTCTTCACCAAGTTTTTCTTTCACAATTCTTCTCAACCGTTTCTCAAGTATACTTAACTAGATCTTGCCAGGAACATTAAGTAGGGATATATCTCTGTAATTCACACATTCAGTTTTATTTCCCTTTTAATATATGGGTACTATTAGAGCTCTGCTCCAATCACAGGGTGTTTGTCCCTGTGTCCTGGCTTTCTGAATTATGCAGTTCAGTCAATGTAAGACTTTTATACCACCATACTTCAGCATTTCTGCGTACGAATATCATCTACTCCTGCCACATTTCAAGCCTTTGATGGCTTTTTCTACTTGAAGTATGGATGTTTCCCTGACTGTATGCCTGTTTGATGTTTTTTACAACTGTGCTATCACTGCTTGTTTCATTTAGCAATTTTTCGAAATAGTTACTCCATACTCCAAGGATGTCTTTTTCTACTGTTTTCGTCTTACCTTTATCATCTCTAACTCCTTTTACAGCACTCTTTCCTCCATTTCTAAGCCTCTTCAACAACCTCCAGAATATCTTACACCTTCTTGATATTTATTTTCTATGTTTTTGCCAAAGTCCTCCCATGACTTTTGTTTAGCTAGTTTTACACAGTGTTTTGCTTTCTTACATTTGTCTCTGTATTCTCTAAGAGCAAAAACTAACTTATTTGCCACGAACTTTTGATATTCTTTTTTCTTTTCATTCACTGCCTCTTTATCTTCCTATGTCCACCACGGAGTTCTGATTTTTCTCCACCACATGCCTCTCTGGCTGAATCAATCAGGGTTTTCTTCAAGGCTTGCTACTGAATCTTCAATGTTCGGTCCTGTTTTTAAACTTTTAATTTGTTTTTCAATAATCTTTGTGTATTTTAGTCTACAGTCCACATCTGAGAGCAGCTCAACTTTTATTCGCTTTAAAACTTTCTTAATTTTATTCTTTCAATATGAAATTCAATTTTATCCTTTTCAAGACTAAATAGTGATCGCTTCCAATTTCAAATCCTCTGCACACTTTGCTGTCCTGCACCAGGGAGAAAACATCACTATTAACAATAACATAGTCAACGAGACTTTTCTTATTCCTTGCCTCCTCTCTACATGTGAATTTGTGCACATTTTTATGTTGGAACGTGGTGTTAGTTATAACCAGTCCTTGTCCTGAGCAGAAATCCAACAGGTATTTGCCATTATTATTGCCTTTGCTCTTTTCTCCAAATTTTCCCAAAATATTTTGTATGTCTGACAGTCATTTCCTACTCTGCTATTTAGATCCCCAACAAGGACCAACTTTTCCATTTTCATTGTGTCAGTTGCTTTTTCTAAAGCATCAAAAAATTCCCCCAGTTCTACCTTAGTAGTACCTTCTGTGGTTCCATAGGCACAAATAAATCTCATTTTCCACTTCCTCATTCTGATATTTGCCCACATCTTTCTACTTGAGACTGCTTGCATTCAGGAAGATTAGTCTCGTATTTTGTGTTGAATACTATGGCTACTCCTTCTTTTCCTTGATTGTCATTTCCTGAATATAACGTTTTGTATTTATTGTTCAGAAAGACACCAGTTTTTGTCTTTTTTATTTCAGTCACCGCTATTATGTCGATCTGGTACTTATCTAATTCTTCAGCTAGTTCCATTTCTTTGCCATTCAGGCTTCTTATGTTGATAGTACTGATCAATAACTCTGGTGAAGTTGAGTCGGGGTGTGCTTTCAGATTTCTTCCAGTAGCTGACTCTTCGGTGTTCGCCCTGGTTCCCTGGCGAAATCAACGGGGGCCTTGTTTAACCGGGCGTCGCCCTAGCCGGCATGAAATTTTGTCATGTTGTACTATCATTTTCTGTATTGGTTTAACCCAATAAGGATACAATTTGGTCGGCTAAATCTCAAATTGCCAGCCCATCCTCGTTCGTTCAGTATCCAGGTAGATAGCCAATAGGGTGCACCCCAAGAAGGTGAGGATTGGACATTAGGTCAGAAGCCCTGGTTGGTTCTCCGCATTCCCTTAAAGGCTATGTGGAGGTCTCCTCTCAGTTATACAACTTTGACCCTTAAGCACCCTTTGCAAAATTTAAGGTTTTAAAATTTGAAAAAAAAACATGGGATGTACAACTTACTCTTGGTGGAAAGATAATGTTGGAGGTGAAATTAAAAAAAAAAGAGATCGTTGAGTGATGGAGGGTAAGGATCAAAAATTTAGAGTAACACTGCCAGAATTGAGAGGACAACAGAACCTATTCTGATAATGATGTGATGGACACTGACTTGTAGAAGCAAGGAGATTCTGGTTCCAATGTTACATATAGATTACTGTGTACAGATTTGATGACTTGGATTTCTAAAGTATGAAGAGATACTGGAAAGGATCCAGAGGTAATTGACAAGTTAGTTTCTCTCTCTGGAATGTTGAGTATGAAGAAAAGTTGAGAAGCAATTTGCAGAGTCTAGTGGATAGGAGTGGTGATAAGATAGAGATGTACAAGTTGGTAAGAAGTTATTGCAGGATTCGAATTGAAAACGTTTTTCATAAAATGCTGGAAGATTAGGGAAGAAAAAGTACTCATCCCTAAGAGGTGTGCACCCTCTGTCCAAAAAGACACCAAACGTTTGATAGAAAATAAAACACAAGCCAATTATAATTATTCAAATCATTTATTAGAATTAATATACCCTCCCTCAGCTTCCATACTGCATTTGGCATGGTCATTTAATTCGATAAATGAGAATTTTATATCGGTTTTTGGGATACTGTCGAGTGTCGTGGTTACTGCTGCTTGAGCCTTTCAATGGTGTCGTATCGATTTCCTTTCATCGGCAAATGAAGTCGGGGAAAGAGAAAGAAGAAGTCATAGGGTGCTAAATTAGGTGAATACGGTGAGTGACCCAACACAAACTGGGTTTTTGCTTAAAAACTGTCTCACAATGTTCGAATGATGAGATGGTGCATTATCGTGTAAAAGTGACGGTGTTTGCATCACGATATTCCTGCGGTACAAGACGAATTCTCGCAATCAATCTCTTCAAAAGTTCGAGATAAAACTCATCATTGACCGTTTGGCCAGGCAGAACGAATTCGTTGTGGTTAATGCCCTTGGAATCGAAGAAACAAATCAGCATTGTCTTTACTTTTGACTTCTCCAAGCGACATTTTTTCGGATGCTCCGCTTCTGGTGGTCTTTACTCAGCACTCTGGCACTTTGCTTCGGTCTCATACTAAAAACACCACGTTTTGTCACTAATAACAATCGTTTCATGGACATTTGAGTCCTTACGAGCAGTTTTAATGAGGTCCTTGCAGTGTTCAATTAAATACTTTTTTGGTCGTCAGTCAACTTGTGGGGAACAAATCGTAAATTCAATTTACGAAGGCCCAAACTCTCGGTCAAAATGTTGTGCACAGTTGATTTTGGAATCCCCAGTTCATCTTCAACCAATCTCATGGACGATTTCGGGTTTTCGTTGTTGCAATCACGCAATTTCTGAATGTTAACTTCGCTCAGTCCAGTTTTTGGCTGGCCTGGCTTTTCGTCGTCCTCAAGCGTCTCACGACCACTTTGAAATCGCTTAAACCACTCGTAAACTTGAGTACGGATAAGCATTCATCACTGCATGCTTTTTGAAGCATTTGATGCGTTTCGGTAAAATGTTTACCAAGTTTAACAAAAAAGTCAATCGCAGCTCTCTGTTTAAAACTCATTCCGACCGTTCGTCAAAAAACGCTGTCACTTTTGGCACTATAACTCAGCTTCTAATGAAACAAATGTCATAAACAGTTGACACAACATTAATGAAGTTTAACGCTTTCGACAACAGAAAGATAAAACAGGTGGCGCCACTGTTTCTTCTATATTCGAAAAGTTCGGTTTCTTTTTGGACGAGGGTGTATAAGGAAGGTTTAAACAAGGAGTGAGAAGGTTTTTACATGGAGAGTCAATGCTCTCCTCTTGCACTTTTCTCTTAATTGACAAATGTGTTCCAGGAATCTCATTTTTTTTTTTTTTTTACCAAAGGTGAGTCCCAAGAACTTGGCTTCTTTTGCTACTAGAATTAATAGTTTTTCCTTTCTTATTTCAGGATTTGATTGAAGAGTGCATTTTTGACAGAAGTACACACTTTTTTCTGCTGTAAACCTGAACCCAAGGAGAGACATGAACAATTGCTTGTGGAGTTTTTATTATTATTATTATTATTGTTCCGGGAAACTCCAAGGAGTCGACAGACTCATCGAGAGAGGCCCTAACATCATGTCAAGAACAACTATTCAACATTCACAAAGTATCTATCATACCTTGCCTTGAACTCATTCACGGTCGTAGCACCCACAACAGAATCTGGAAGCTTATTCCACTCATTTACCACTCTCCAAGTAAAGAACCTAGCTCTAACACCCTTGTCAACCACGCTCTTGCCCAGCTTCCATGCATGGCCCCTAGTCCTCCCACCACCAGTCATATTATCAAAAATATCTTCTGGATCAATCTTATAAAAACCCTTCAGTAATTTGAATGTCTCAATCATATCGCCCCACCTTCGCCTATCGTCCAATTTCTGCAACCCACAAATCTTCAACCTATTCTCATAAGGTTCATTCCACAGACCTGCTATCATCTTGGTCACTCGTCTCTGGACCCTCTCCACTTCCTCCCCATCACAAAGAAACCCTGGTGCCCATAGCTGGGCACAGAATTCCAGATGGGGTCTTATCAAGGCTCGATACAGAGGAACAACAACTTGTTCGTCTCTTCATGTTAAAGTATTTTTCAGAAGCCAAGTGATTTGGTGAGCTGTTTTAGTTACTTTTGCAATGTGCCCCCCTAAACTTCAACTCCCTATCCACCAACACTCCCAAATCCCTGGCCTCATCAATCTCCTGGAGTATGATTCCACCTATGCGATATACTGCTGCTATTCTTTTCACCCCAAAGTGCATAACCTTACACTTTGCCACATTAAATTGACATCCATTTTTCCTAGCCCAGTCCTCCAAACTATCCAAATCATCCTGTAAAAGTTTGACATCTTGTGCACTCACAATTGCTCTACCTAACTTTGCATCATCAGCAAACAAGTGAACACTTCCTCTCAGATCCTTTCCAATATCATTGATGAACAAATTGAAAAGCAGTGGTCCAAGAACAGAGCCCTGTGGCACTCCACTAGTCACAAGACGTCTTTTAGACTCCACTCCTGAATAAACCACTCTTTGATATCTCTCCTTCAACCACCCTCCTATCCATCTCACCAACCCTATATCTATACCCATCTGCTCCAGTTTACTGATTAGGGTTCCATGTGGTATCCTATCAAAGGCCTTGGCAAGGTCCAGTAGTATCACTGTAAACCCATTACCCCTATCCAGTTCAGCCGTCACTGTGTTATAAAACGTGAGCAAGTTACTGAGGCATGATCTACCTTTCACAAAACCATGTTGTCCCCCATACAATATCCCATTTTTATCTATCCAATCCTGTATTCTTTTCTTGACTAATTTCTCTAAGACCTTGACAATGATTCCTGATATGCTAATCGGTAATTTACAACAGTAGTCTTGGAACCACCTTTATGCAGTAGAACTATTTTCCCCTCTTTCCACCCGTTCGTGACTAACCCAGACCCGAGACTCAAATTAAACAATATGGTCAAGGGTACTGACAATTCTTTAGCTGCTTCTCGTACAACACGAGCTGGTATACCATCCAATCCCACAGATGAATTGACATTCAGGTTATGCAATAGACTACTCACCTCCACTTCATTAACCACAATTCCCGTATAATCTACTGGTTTATTCGTTTCTGCAATGTCACCACCTGGATGATATACTTTTGCAAAGTGCTCACTCAGTAACTCAACTATCTCAACTGATTCAGTTACCTCCCTACCATCGGCATTCTTTAAAATCAATCTGCCATGTACATTTTTCCTTTTACTTGCTACATATCTAAAAAACTGTTTAGGATTCTCTTTAGCCTGCATGGCCAATGTTCTTTCGTAATCCTTTTTTGCTGCTCTTACCACACTCGTCACCCTTCTGGCCTGCGCTTTATACCGTTCATGTGCCTGCTGGTCACCCTTCTCCTTAAATTCCCTCCATAGTTGTTTCTTTTTTTGCAACTCAAGCTTAATGGTGTTATTCATCCATTTAACCCCTACTTGATTTATTATTCGGACTCTAGGTGTACAGTCAGCCATTGCTTCATGCAAGCACTTCTTAACTACCTCCCATGCACTATCAACTTCTAGTCCTTGCAGTTGTACATGCCATGGCACTGAACCAATCAAACTCCTAAGCTTGTCATACTTTCCAGCCCGATAATTCCACATGTACCCTGTCTTAATTGAAAATTCTACACCTTTAGCCACCTCCCAAGTTAAGACCCTATGATCACTCTCACCGATTGGTGGCAATGTGGTCATATTTGTTACAGCCAAATCCTCAGATGTAATTACTAGGTCAAGCACTCTCTGACCCCTAGTATTTTCCATTACATGCTGTCGCAGATAGTTATCCCTTAATAACCGCATAAAATCCAGTTCCTTCCTCCCGTGTGTCCTCTCCTCAATCCAATCAATGCGACCATAGTTGAAATCTCCCATAATAATCACCCTCCTTCCACCCATTTCTTCTATTTGCTTGTGCATACTATCACCACCATCTTTTCCATCACCTGGTCTATAGCAGCACCCAATTGTATATTTAGTTCTGCTAGCCACAATCTCACACCAAATGGCCTCACATGTGCTCTTTTCTCTATCCTGCAATTCAACTTCTATTCTCCTTGGCTGTAGCTCATCAACTATCATCAACAATACTCCTTCCCCCATTTTATTCTCTCTGTCATTCCTGAACACACTATACCCATCACATTCAATCCCACTAGTTATATCATCTACAGTCAGCCATGTTTCACTAATACCTATAACCTGTGGTCTGGAAGTGCCAACCATGGCCAAAAACTCTTCCTTCTTGTTCCTAATACTCCTAGTATTAGTGTACATGAATTTAAGACCCCCATTAGCCCCAACCCTACCTTGATGCCTTATATTAACTATCCCACTGAGATTTGTTGTCCTTATTTGCTCTGGCATATTATATTCGTTCTTACATTCAACTGCCTCCATAAGGACTGTATCTCTACTCCCCCCCCCCCTAACAAATCTAGTTTCCCTGAATTTGCACATCCACTACATTCAGCAACACTTTCTCAAGTCTTCTTACACCGTAACCATTCAAATGCAAGCCATCCATCTTATATAGATCCTTTCGCCTATCAAACTCACTCCACACATCCACAAATTCCACACCACTCGTCATCCATAACCCACGCATAAAGTCATTCGCAATTATAGCCCTCCTTTTAAACATTTCACTGTCATACCGTGGCAAAAGACTAATCATTCTAACTCTCTCACTCTTTTCTTTTGCTACCTCAAACAATTCATTCAGGTCTTCTATCATTTACATTTTATCTCCTTTCAAATCATTCGTACCTGCCACAACAATCATTTCTTTCACCCTTTCCTTTTGCTCTCTAATAGACGCAGTTACGTCCTTTATGGTCGCACCAGGTTGGTACGATTTTGTCAAATCAAGTTGTCTTTCTATTATCCTCATGTTACAAGAGTGATAGCAAATTGTAAAGTCATCAATGTATTATTATCATGGACTACTTACCATGGACTCCTTCAACTCATCAACGGAGGCAGTATCTATCTTACATGTAAAACTTGAAACCATTACTAAGATCCCACAGAGAGACACGATCAAGTGCTTGTTGAAATCGTCTTTCAGTCGTCATTAGCCTCATGTTACAAGAATGACAGTAAATTGTTAAGTTATCAACAATAGAGCATTGCCTACAGTGGTAAGAAGCTGTTCAGTGACTGAGTTATCTTTGATAGCAAAGAGTGTCCCTATTACCAAAATATCTTCAGCATATAGAGGGCGTATATTTTAGTAATTTGAACCGCTGATTGTTGATGTAGTCTGCTTCTGTTATGGTTTAGAAGTGAGTGTTATTTTAATTTTAATTTCTTTTCATTTAAACCCCGCTCGCTAATGTAACTGACTGAACAAATAGTATTCAACACAGTTTACGCAACTAATAATATAACAATGGATAATTATCTGAGTGAAGTAAAGCAAAACGTTTGAATAAGGCCAGAGAAACAGCATCCTAGTTTTATTCCGACGTTCTTTTGACCAGTGTCATACCGTTCGTTTTTATTGTATTTAATTTGTTTGCTATTACATTCATTTTATTGCCAAATGCCACAGTTTCTTGACACACCAAATACAGGGTGAGACAGGAGGATATGCATAACTTTGGGATTTTATAGTACTTTAATATTCCCCGTCACCGAGCTATAGTTTATTGAATTTAAACAAATGACTGTACAGTCGTATCTCGCTAATCCGAACTAATAAAAGCCATGCTCGTTCGGATTACCGAATCTTCACCCAAGAGACAACTGGTGTTTAAGGCAAAAATAATCAGATTCTAATGGTACATCAATTTAATTCTGTAAATAAATGAAGTAACTGATAGAAAAAAAGCTACTGTAATGTAATGTAAAACTTAAGAAATAATACAGAAAAAAAGTTTCATAAAATAACATGCAAGAAAAGTTTTTTTTCTATTTCTTTGTAAAAAAAGTCACTGATTTTCTTTTGCTTTTTGGAAGTTCAACTTTTTTCGAATGCTTCTTATCTTAGCTGCATTAGCAATAAAATTTTGGAGTATGGCATATCATTCTGCTCAGTCCATTCTATACACATATTAAAACTGTCAACTGCCTCTTCATGTTTTACTTTTGTTTCTTGAGTCATCATCATCATCGTCGTCTTCTAATTCATTCTGTAGCGTCATATTTATAATTTCAGCATCTGATTCGATATTCACTTTCGGTTCTACCTGTAATCCATTCCATAACATCTGTTTGTGAAATTTCAACATTTTGATTTATATTTTTAACCAAATTATGCACGTGTTGAATTTCCTCTTTTTGTGTATCACCATAGTTATCTTGGTAAATTCTAAAATGCCACAGTTTTTTCCATGATGCTCGAATTGCTTTGGGTTCTATGGCTTCCCAAGCAAACGTGAACACAATAAAGCAAAATAGGCCTACACTATAACCATACAATCAGCAGTATGAAAAACAAAATACTGTAATGTAATAATAATAAAATAAATAATAATAGTTAAAATAATAATTATTAAATAAAAATAATAGTACACAAAATAATACGTAATAAATAAAACTTTTTTTTTTCTTTCAAACTGCAGTTCGGATTACTGGAGGGTTCGGATTAGCCAGATACCACTGTATATCATTCTTAGTGACATAAAATAAACGTACACGAACCAGGTAAAGAATTCATTCAAGATTTTGGCATTCATATTTACAGTATATCACCTCAATAATATCACCTTTTGTCTCAATTTGTGGAGTTCATCTGTGTTACATGCATTGCAACTTCCAGCCTCAAAAAGAATTAAAAATTTCTTTCTGTAACTAATTCATGCAGTCTATTGCTGTGCTACATCTCAGTAACTCTTGCATAATTCCATGAAAAATATACAGACCGCTGAATTGGACAATAGAAATTTCCCTCTCCTGTAGCCATTTTATACATAGAACAGAGAACCAAGTACTCAAGAAAGCTATACTCAAACTAAGGATTTTGCCATGCTATGTTGATGATATGTTTGCTATTTAGCTCCATGGTCTAGACATATTAGACGTTTTTAGAGATGTGTCTAATATGCATCTTAGAAAACAATCAAATAGCTATTCAGCTCTTGATAGATATATTAGTCACACACCATTTAAATGCTTCTTATTCTTCTCTATTTATAGAAAGCCATCCCACTCTGTAAGATATTTATATAATCACTCAGACTAGCACCCACACTCACACAATGTAGGATCCTAAAATAGCATATGACAGGCTGTCTGTTTCAGTGTTGCTGTTGCCACTGAATGTGCCAATTTGCCAAAGGTTTTTAGCCAGTTCCTATAACCCCTTAGTTCTTGCATACTGTGATAAACTATTTGTGCTCTGAAGATGCTGTGTATAAAACTTGTAAAATATTAATAGTTAAATTACTATATTATTTATTTTCTTCTGAGATTGTGAATTAACATGTTCACTGCCACGCTTCTCGCACAAAGTTTGTTACCACACACCAAGCACTTTCACTTCTTCAAGGTCAGTACAAGTCGCTATATGAGTATATTCGTAGTTAGCTTGTAAGGCTCATAGTTCACTGCCACTCTCCTCGGGTATAGTTTGTTACTGCACGTCGAGAACTTTGACTTCTTCAAGGTCAGTATGAATCGACATATTCGTAGTTGGCTTGTGAGGCTTATATACCAACTACAAGTATATACTCGTAGTTGGCAGCGAACGTGTTAAGCTGCAATTTCAGCTTAATCGAGTAAATTCTTTGAATGGTTGCCCATGATCTCTTTTTGATCTCTTCGACTGGTTTCCCATGATCTGCCAGGCATTGCTAATGAATATATGCTAGAAGAACACAAAAAATACATCAGCCATTCATATTAGATCATGAGACTGTTGAAAGAATCAACTGCAAAAACTGATGCTTCACTGCAGCAAGTTTATAAGAGCCTTTTACTAGAATCTGCAGCTACTCTTATAATCTACTCTAGGCTTAGAAATATGGATTTGTGAAACTCCCAGAGATATATGAGGAACATATGTGAAACTTTCAAAGATATGAGAAACACTCCATGGATCTCTTTGGATCTCTCATAATGAGTCCTAAGACTCGTGAGAGATCAGCACAATATCTGTCATACCTTTCGTTGAAACCAGAGCACTCAAAACTGATTCAGGCAACCAATTCATTCATTCATTCACCACTCACAAAGCAAAAAATCTAGTCCTCCTACACCCTTGCTAACAACACTATTACCCAACTTCCAGGGATGACCTATTGTTCTGCTTCCCCCCCCCCCCCAACCAAGTAATGAAATATTTCCTTTGTACTAATCCTATAAAATCCCCTAAGTAACTTAAATGTTTGTATCGTACTCCCCCCCCTTTTTTTTTTGCCTATCAACTAACTTTTGCAACCCAAACTCTCAGTCTCCTCGTAGGTAGTATTTTGTAGACCATTCACCAACTTGGTCATTCACCTCAGGATCCTCTTTACTATTTCCTCATTCCCAAGAACCCAGACCTGAGCACAGTAATCTAGATGTGGTCATATCAAGGCTTTATAAAGAGGATTGATAATTCTCTTATCTTTGCTTGTTAGTTTGTTTTTCAATAACCAAGTAATCCTGTGACTGTCCTGGCATACTTTAGGAGTATGCCCTCTCAACTTCAACTCTGTGTACTACTGCCAAGTCTCTGGCTTTATCAATTTCCTGGAGTACAGTTCCCTCAATTTAGTACACATCTTGTAATCTTTGTATTCCAAAATGCATAATTCTACACTTTTATGCATTAAATTGACATCCATTGTGTTTTCCCCATAATGTCAGCCTATTTACCTCCTGCAAGAGATCTCTACATCAGCTTGATTGGCCCAACTTTGCATCATCAGCAAACAACTGAATATCTCTGAAAAACAACTGAAAATGAACATCATATTCATTTAAAATATTCAAGGAGAAAACTGATGGCTGCTATGCCAACCCATATTTCCACAGTTCATTAGGAAGTTCATCATAACCAGGTGACTTAAACAAGTGCATTTAGTTTATCACATTCAAAATTTCTTCTTTTATTATGATAGCTGGTGTATAATAGGTGGTGTGTATAGCATGTGGCCTCCCTCGACGAGTCTCTGACTCCCTGGAGGTCTCTCTTAATAATAATAATTATAAATGGTGCTTTATCTCATTCTGTCTCATTTGTGTTGTTTCAGGCTTCTGTCTCAGTATTTGGTAATATTCTTTCCAAAATTTTTTTTTTCTTTTGAATTGTTCCACCTTCAATATTATTTTTGCCTTTCATTTTTGTGGTCTGTTTTGGGAGTGTTTTTGTTAATCCTTTTATAATTTTATATACTTCTACAGTCTAACTATTATTCTTTTTATTGGCTTCACACATTTTTGGTTTTCTTCCAACCAAGCATTTTTGGAAGATCTGCACATTCTATCTATTTGTTTTCAGTCTTTTATGATGTTGTGTATTTTCTCTGTTCAGAATATTTTTTTGCAGCCCTTTATTTCTTTGGATGTTTCCAAAATTTCTGTGGTTATTTATTTGTTATTTGCTCTGATTGTTTTGTATCAAGTTATCGTCAATTCTTGCAGTATTGACGATAACTGCTGAGTATTGACTATAACCTGTTTCCATGTATTTTCTACATTGGCAAAGGTTATTTTCTTTAACTATGCTTAAAATGGAATGAGATAACCAAGTTATCTCTTTCAGTTTTGACCGTAGGTAATAGTATTACCTAAGGTCTTTCATTGAAGACTTGAATAAATTGAGTGATTGGGCAAGCAAATGGGGATGTGAGTTCAATGTTGCAAAATGTAAGGTTTTAAAATTTGGAAAACAAAGATGGGATGCAGAATTTATGCTTGGTGAGAATATATTGTTGGAAGTAGAGGAAATAAGAGATCTGGGAGTGATAGTGGATAAGGATCTAAAATTTAGGGGACACATCGCCAAAATTGTGAAGACAACACAAAGACTTCTGGGAATGATGAGGAGGACACTGACGTGTAGAAGTAGGGAGATTCTTGTTCCATTGGATAAGGCTTTGATTAGGCCACACATGGACTATTGTGCCCAGATTTGGTCACCTGGTTTTCAGAAGGATGAAGAGATGTTGGAAAGGGTCCAAAGGCGACTGACTAAGGTAGTTTCTGACCTCTGGAATGTCGAGTATGAGGAAAGATTGAAAAGATGTAATTTGCAGAGTCTAGTGGAGAGAAGGAAGAGGGGAGATATGATAGAGACCTACAAGTTGGTAAGGGGTTGTTATAGGATCAATGGTGGAGAAGTTCTACAGAGAATAGTGGTAGATCAGGGGAGAACCAGAGGTCATCCCTGGAAACTGTATAAAGAGGGTGTGAGTAGGGGAGTGAGAGGCAGGTTTTTTTCGTGCAGAGTTGTGAATGATTGGAATGCCTTGCCTGAGAGTGTGGTGTCTGCAAGGAGTTTGAATGTGCTTAAGACACAGTATGATGAGATGTGTGTGAGATAAAAGGACCTCCTAGATGAGTCTTTGACTCCATGAGGTCTTGTTTAATAATAATAATAATAATAATAATAATAATAATTTCCTATTTTTAAATTTATACTTAATTTAAATTTCTTAATTTTTGCATCTAGTAAGTCACAATCAATCAGAATCTTCCATTCTTTGATTTTACTGCATCTTCTCCTAGCTAGTTTTTCAGCAATACTTATTATATCCTATTTGATCCTTTTTAGCTCTTTTTCCATCAATTTGGTCTTTCCCTGGTTCCTTACATAAATAGTTCCTTACATTCAAGGTTAGGAGGTGGATTATTTTTTGAGTTGACCACATAGCATAATTCTCAACAGTTAAAGTATTAGCATCAGCTACTCTGAATGCAGTAGCATTTGGCTCCATAATGATTCTCTATCCATAGGGGGTTTTGGCGGTTTTAATGCAGCCAGTTTGCCACCCCTCTACTGTATTGGCTTTTAGTGCTCGAATACTCGCATATCACTGGGGAAAGAGTAAGAATTAAAAAAAAGAGAGAAAAATTGTGGGCACCAGTCTGCAGATAATATAACAGATGTATATTAGAAGTATGGCCTAATCCAACATCACATACCTCAGGATTTTCATTATCATTTCATTCATCATTATTTATCTCAAACAAGAAATTTTTCTTCTTTTTTTTTTTTAAATAGCAGGAATATCCAAACCTTTATGGACTACTGTCAGTTTTCAAATTATTTCATAGGTTGTTGTATGAATTGTATCTAAAGAATTTTTTTAGGTGAGAGAACATTTAAAGTCTGCAGTTGATTCTGAATTTTCTGATGAAGAACCGAAGATGTACCTAGCATATCACCTACAATGTTATGTGTTCGCCACCTGTTATTTATTTACAGAATTAGTTATCGGCCTGATTATCTAAACCTTGATGCTTATACAATCAGGCTGATGCTGATGATTATAATGATGTTTCATTTATAGAAAGTGATATCAAATCCTATACACAAATTTTAGAGTATCTAGCACTGCATATATATATATTTTTTAAAGAATAAATTTTAAATGACTTGAAACAGAGATAAAATATTAAATTTAATGATAATGATACAACTAGTTTCAGCCTTTTACAGCCTTCTTCAGGTATCCACTAAAGGCAGAATACAGTAATAAAAATTGAAGATACAAAAACTGAGAATTACAGGCAAAAAATGCAATACATAATTGACACAAAAAACGTTGTACTTTTCAATTCTTTCTATCTAATGCGCTATTGTTTGTTGCATGCGTGCTTGCAGGTTTTCGTGAACGCCAGTATTGAGCAACTGCAGTATGACTATCAGGGATGTTATAACTCAAATTGCTGTTCAAATGTTTAGGATTAAGGAGGATTTCTCTGGACTCCACAATTTTCCTTTCAAATTCATCACTACAGCGAAAAATGTTTTCGGATTTATCCCAGCACAATGAGTGACTCTGTAGATTATCATGAGGATTGTTAGAGAAAAGAACATGACTGGATAATGCAGATGCATGTGACCTTTTGTAGGAGATGTCTCTTTTATGTTCCTCAATATGCATTCAACAGATTTGTTAGTCTGTCCAAAATGAGGAATATTACAATCGCACCATAACTTGTAAACACCTGGATATTTCAGGTTATGATAAGTAGGCTTCGGATGGCTTACAAGAGAACAAACTTTAGGGAGTGTAGTGAAAAACGTCCTGATGTATTTTTTAAGGACTTTTCCCAATTTATTGGAGACTGAACTAATGTAAGGTATTGAGATGCTACCT
This sequence comes from Typopeltis vanoorti, assembly GCF_054136105.1. NCBI lineage: Eukaryota > Metazoa > Arthropoda > Arachnida > Uropygi > Thelyphonidae > Typopeltis > Typopeltis vanoorti. The sequence continues at coordinate 29,625,082 of NC_143564.1, read as the reverse complement.
TTAAAATCAATAGTTTCCATAGTACGCTGCCTAGGCGGATCCAAAAGAAATTTCTTAATTGTTTTTTCAGAATATCCATTTTGTATAAAGATAAGAGAAAGTTGTCATATTCTTTTCTCTAACAATCCTCATGATAATCTACAGAGTCACTCATTGTGCTGGGATAAATCCGAAAATATTTTTCGCTGTAGTGATGAGTTTGAACAGAAAATCGTGGAGTCCAGGGAAATCCTCCTTAATCCTGAACATTTGAACAGTAATATGAGTTATAACATCCCTGATAGTCATACTGCAGTTGTTCAATACTGGCGTTCACGAGAACCTGCAAGCACGCATGTAACAAACAATAGCGTGTTAGATAGAACGACTTGAAAAGTACAATGTTTTTTCTGTCAATTATGTATTGCATTTTTTGCCTGTAATTCTCAGTTTTTTGTATATTCAATTTTTATTACTGTATTCTACCTTTAGTGGATACATGAAGAAGGCTGTAAAAGGCTGAAACTAGTTATATCATTATCATTAAATTTAATATTTTATCTCGGTTTAATGTCATTTAAAATTTATTCTTTAAAATGTATCATTACAACCGAGTAGAAGCTCAGGAATAGACACACACACATATATATATATATAATACACTGGAGGTGGATGAATCACTGTCTGTTGCATCAGAAAACACCTTCAATATGAGATTTCTTCCTTCCTTATCCCCTCTTTTACCTTGCGGTGTCGAGGGTCCATTGATCATCGGACCTCACTCCGTTTACAGGATAAGGCGGTCAGCCTTATGCCCCGGTGTATCCTATGGCCTGTAGTGTTGAGTTCTCAAGGCCAGTTTGCCTGCTTTGCGGGATGAAAAACCCCAGAATAAACTGGGGAAAAAACCCTGCTGTCCACGCCCAAGACTGGCTAACTTGGCTATGGCTGAGGAAGATCCTTCAGCTCCTCACGTCACCGACGGGAATCGAACCTAGGACACTCCTTCCCCAGGCATATGGTTGCGAAGCGCATAGCCACTAGGCTAACCGCGTGGACTTTAGATTTCTTATGAGATTTCTTAACACCAAAATTAAACAAAGCCCCTTGTCTGTTATTCATAATAAATTTAAATCTATAGGCCTATTACTTTTAAAAAAATACAGCACTACAGTTTTGAAACAACCACTTTCATTTTACAATACGAACTTGCAAAGAAAGTATTCAGTATTACTAGATTTGAGAACCGGATACAGACTACCATGATCTTCAATTCCAGTGGAAAAATTTTCTTTATACTTCCTTGCTGATTGGTCACTAACATTTGCAACACAGATTTTATTTTGCTCGATTTTGAGAACAGAGGATATGCCGCCCATTGTTGTAATCAACTTGCAGGCAATTTTAATGACCAGTCATAAAACAGTGGTATTCCCTTTCCCGAATTACTTCCATGTTTAAAAATACGAGGCTTGGTCACTGACATCACGGAACACTTATTCACTTTCCGCAGAACACAATTCGGGAAACCCTGTGATAGACAGTGAACTGCTCATCCATTAGTGAAACCTCGTTATTCGACACCACTCATGCCAAGGCATTCGTTCACAGCTGGTCTCCCTCAGATAGGAAAGCCCTCTCCTCCCAAATCCAGCACTGCAACTCAATCAGCACCAGGCATCTGTTGTACACCTCGTCCATCACCTGCTGTGCACTGCCTTGCAACTCCCTCTCCACCTGCCTGTGTGATGTCCTCTGAAAGACTGTCTTTTTGCTGCTCCCAAAGATTGAGGATCGGAAAGTTGACAGAACACCAACATAACTGAAGAGCTCCTGCAGCTTGAAGGGAGAATCACACAGGGTAGCTTCCTCCCAATGCTTGTCATCGTTCAGCAAACCTAATGCCTTGCATGTAGACTGGAATGTGGGATAGAGCCATTCATAGTCTTCAGCTCTGAAAATGACGTTGGACCTTGAACCTCATGAAACAGCATGCAGAGATGATAACACTTGGTGTTGTTTGGGTGGATGGTGTACATCTTTTCCAGTGCATGGTCCTTCTTCAGTCTGGCCAGCCATCGACATCCTTTCCCCCACTTCCTTCTCTTGAACTTGTTATTCTTCCACACAAAGTAAGAACGGACCTCAGAGTGTAGGAGGGTTTTTGCAAAATCATCAGGTTTGCATAGCTCAAAGAAAGCTGAGTGTTGCCTGAGGAGGATTGCTGAGCTTCTCAGCCAAGTTGTTGGAGGTGAAGTACACACGCTGCCATTCTCGAGGTGAACAGCGAGATGAAAGACAGTGGGGCACCTCTCATGAATTGGGAATGCCAAGATCCTCCAAACTGTCTCCCAGCTGCTGATATACTGCCCACTTGTGTACAGCTTCACCTCATCTCTCTCATTCTCCAGGGCAAAAGCCACATGGTCACTGCCTTTGTTCACATATTTGCAAATGTACTTGATGGACTTGAACAGAGTTGCATAATTCGACATTGATGTGAGCATTGAAAATACATGACAGGACAGGGTTGTAGGGCACCACTCAGCAGTTGTCCAGCTCTCCCATTGCTTTCTGTGGTGAAGTCACCGTCAGCTGGAGACCTCCTTCGATACTGTGGGTATCCATCGTCTTCTGTCTGAGTGTCCTTGAAAATTGGCCCTTGGGCACCTCTTGCTGCACCTGCCTCCTTTCATGCAGGACGAATTGTGGTTCAAGCTGCCTCAGGGCCCATGAATCATGTTGGCCTTGACGATGTTGTGGAGGAGAGTGAACACAATTCAGGGTCAGGTATTTCGGCACAGATGACTTTGTGGATCATGTCAGGGAAGATGTGCTGATGTAGCTACAGCAAGATGTAGATGTGAGGCAGACCCCGCTTTTGCTACTCCACAGAATACATGAAGCACAGCACTCTCCCAAACAGACTGCCCTTGTTCAAGAGAGCCATCTTCTTCACCTTTAGCTGGATCACCCTTACTATGATGTCGTGATGATCATGGGACTTTTGTCCAGGCAGCAGTTCATCTATAATATATTTCCACCTGAGGTTGCAGGTGAAAGTGATGAACAGATCAGGATGGCTGTAGTGGCAGCCACCTCAAGATGCCATGATATAAGTATGTCATGGCATGTTGAGTTTGCTCATGCATGTCGTTGGGTCTCCTAGTGAAGGATGATGGGAGCACCATCATTTGGCCCAGCTGAGCAGCATCAGCCTTTCACCTGAGAGATGCCATGGGAAGGCATCCCTTAGGTGAATGTAGCTGTCTGCCCTCATCTGTGCCTGGCTGTTCCTAAGGTAGTTCAACCTCTCTTTTTTGGCAACCACAAATTGACTGAAGAGGGAGCAGAAGCACACCATGTTGTCAACTTCCCCCTTGCCAGCCCATGATGCTATAGGAATAGAAGTTCTTTAGAGACTGTCCTCTTGAGGGGCAACTTGGGGTCACACTGAGTCAGGGCAATGGAGTATCCATCCTCGCCACAGCAGAACAGGAACGGGTGCTGCAGGGCATCATACGATCGGTGGATCTCACTGATACACTGCAGTGTGTTGTTGTAGCTCTATAGTACATCTCGCTGCTTGAATTGCTGACCAACAATCACCAGAGCTACCTCATTTGCTGTTGGTGCATTGAAGCAACCTCCATGAGTGTCAGCAGGCTTTCTGTCTGCATGAATGACAACTTCGAACTTCTTGCTGGTTGGAGGTACCTTGTCCAAGGCAGTCTTTAGGTCCTTTGTGTAGCATCCTCTACAGTTGTTTGACCAGTCCCTCTTTGACATCAGGAAAGTTGCTGCACCTCAAGCACACTTCCCTTTCTATCTTGTCCACAAAATATATTTGCAGGAATTGGGCTTCCTGTTGAGGTGCTGGCAGCAGACTTCCTATTAAGTGATACAACTACCCCTGAACTTTGAGGATCAGAATGAAGAATTTGTAGAATTTGTAGAATTTGCTTGTCCCAAATGATGTCATGTTGAAGCAGCCATTGCACTTCCAAACACGATCCATGAAGTGGACTTGTTCAGGATGACTGTCCATTACCAGGCTGTAGAGAGGCTCTGGCAAAGGTTTGAAGGGCAGGAGCTGCACCTTGCCAGTACTGCAGCACATGCCAGGGGCTTCCACTTGAGGGTATTGCAATACTGGCACTTGTGGCTCATGGTACCCAGAGTTAGTGCTGTCTGCCTCATAACCCACGTCAGGATCATATGTCATGCCTGAGTGAGCCTTGACCCTTCATGGAAGTGCTTGCCTTTCTACTCGTTTTCCAGGATTGCTTTGCTGATATCAAGACTTTACCACTCTATGCAACTCAGGATTATTTTGTTGGTACTTGGCTACCACAGCATGGTGCACCACAGGATTACTCTGAACATATTTCCTTGCTACATCCTTAAGTTGCTTCCTCCTTTTAGCGTCAGTGTATCTGGCACGACGTTTGCCAGGAGCCTTCTTGGGGACAGGAAGAGATGATAGTTGTGAGAAGTGCGAGGCAGAGTTGGGATGAGGGAGGGGGTGGTGTGGTGGACACTTCTTCAGGGTCACGTGACAGGTATGCATCGAAATGACCCTTAGAAAGGTCCTGCATAGACGTGAGCAAGGCTCAGAAGAGTTGGTGTAGTTGTTCCTCTCGCTGTCTTGGGACACAATGGAGAACTCCTCCCAGTTGTCCACCATATGCCTCCCAATTAGCTCACACACATCCCTAGCCATTAGTTGAGTGTCATATATGAGAGAGGAGATGGACTGGAACAGGCAGGCTCCATCTCCTGTGATGGAGATAGTAGTGTGAGGCACCATATCCCCATTAACATTTAAAAACTCAATTGGCATACTGACTTAAAAAAAGAGAGAATGAGAGAGAGAGAGAAGGGATAAAACATACTAAAAAGTGAAAAATAATCTTTTTTTTTTTTTTTTTTTTAAATATATGAATTTAAACTTTTGGCAGTCAGCTTCAAATTTAACACAAACTAATTATATACAAATTTTCAATTACATGATGTTATGTCGTTGTTTTTCTTATTTTATATTTTCCCTTTCTATCTTTCAATCGCTATTTTACTTCTTCAGATATCGGGCCTAATATACTTACATCTAGGATTGTTTCCTCTTCGGATTCTGGCAAATTTATAGTATGCTGCACCAGCCAGCATCCTATAGCAGAAAAGATCCTCACTAGATTCTAAGGCATTATTACACTATATTTTACTTTAATATGGCTATATAGATTCAGACTGCAGTCGTGACTTAAATCTATGATTATATACACTTTCTAATTCCTTCCCGCCAAAAGAGGTTCTATTTTTATAAGTGGTAATTCGGAATCGTAATCAGGCATGCCTCAGGTATAGGCAAATAAATCATGTTTATTGGAATATCAAAACAAAATACACTAAAGAAATTCAGGCATTCAATTTATCTCAATACTAAATAAGGAAACTCGAGTTAAAAGACTTTAAATTTTACATCAAAGGTTATAAAGCATGTAAGACACAGTGACTGATAATTGGGATAGATAGCAAATGATATGGTGTTAAGCTAAAATTCCCTTCTGCAAGCTATTCATATGATAATATAACTAATGTTCTAATGTTATTTAGTTACTATAAGTCTACAGCCCTAATCTCGTTACGTCAAATCATTCACATACAACACAAAAGACCTCTTCCACACAATTCTTCTTATTCTCAAAAAGGAGGCTAACTATCTAATTAGAGTCTGTCCACAAAGTTCTTTAGAATAATGTTCATAATTTACATTCACAAGTAATTTTCTCTCTCCTAAGGAATTCTAAACACAAAATAGAGTAATTGTACTTTACCAAACCTTTTCTTACGTCTTTCAGCACCACGTGTATGTCTGGTTACCTCTTGTCTATTGGCTGTCCTTACGCCAACATAGGGGCTATGCTATCTTCATAATTACTGCTGATCATGAACTCAATTCTTTGCGTCTCAGGAAACATTTCTATTCCTCTCAATGGGACTCTTCAGCGAAGGCTCGATTCTGCTAGGGCTGGAAAATTTCCCCTTCAAATCTGTGTGGAATCCTACAACATTCTCAGGAAAGCTTGCCGTCCGACATCGTAGCATTGACGCTTCATCCCCCTTACTTGAACTACCGGCTAACTTCCAAACCAGGAACCAGGAAAAATGATAAGACGAGAGAGCCGATATGGCGCTCATTCCCTTATATTCTTCGTTCGAGTGCCCCCTTTTTCGGAGTCCCCTTTGCACACGACCTATATCTTTTCTCCTCTTAGATTCATTCCTTGTTCTCCCCTTTGCTGTTATACTCTTGTATTCATGGAATTCACGTCAGCGTACTTTCCGCATAAACTACTGCCTCCGCCGTTACGCTGGATACGTGTAATTGTATACCTTCTATGAATTGTTACTTAATATCTATCTGGTGACTCACAATCATTCTGTACATCTAAAGTGAGGCTTAGATAATATTAAAAAATTCCTCTTTTAAGACAATCTCTAATTCAACCTTGGTATGATCACAATAGATTAAAATACATAGTACATAAAATAAAAATGCAACTTTATACATATGTGAAGAGGTTTCACTTTAATTTCAGCTGAAGTGCAGGTATTTCTCTTTGTTTGTGTAGTTTAGTATGTTAGACCCTTTAATAAATATTTTCGATATTTCGGCAATGTCACATTGCCATCTTCTAAAGGAACTTACAAAAAAAGCACGTGCACGTAGGCACTACAAACACAGTAACTGGGAATGAAGAGATGACACTATTGTTCTCCTAAAAGTCCTGATGGTGCCCTCTAGCGGGCTAAGCAGGTGTTCTTGGCCGTTGGGCTGAAGGTCTGCTGATGTAAGCCTCCCAAATTTGGGACAGTCGCATACAACCAAATTTGTTGAGGTTTGGAGAATTTCTTAGTGCTGAGGCTGATTCCATAAATAGTCTTTTGTATTTGTATTTGCTATGGTGTATTACTGTAGCTTTCTTCCACCGTATTCTGTGGCGTGTATCCAGAGCATGGTCCGCAAGACCAGAATGGCTGTACTTGTGAAACCGGATGTAGTCCTTGTGTTCAGAAATTCTGATATTCGCTGTCCTGCCTGTTTGGCCAAAGTAAGACAGATTACAACTGCAAGGGACCTGGTATACACCAGGTAGGTCTAGGGGAAGTGGTTGGTCTTTAGTGGAGCGGATAAGGGATGCCAATTTTCTGTAAGGTTTGTAACAGGAGGTCAGGTCATGCTTTTTTAAGATTTTGGTAATCTTTTCCGAGGTGCCTTGGATGTAGGGAATGGTGATGGATTTAGAGTAATCCTTGTTGTGGAGGGGGGGGGGAGGAGATCTGTGGTTTGTAGGTTCTAATATTTTTTGGACTTTTTTTGGGGGTAGCCATTGGCTGAGAAAGTGTTGAGGATGTGATTTAGTTCAGTGTTTAGGGCCAAGTCGTTTGAACAGATTAGTTTAGCCCTGTTGTATAGTGTTTTCACTACTCCATATTGTTGTGTGTGTGGGGGGGTGGGATTGTTGGTGAATGTATCTGCCTGTATGGGTGGGTTTTCTATAAACTGAGAAAACCAAGGTTCCATTAGGCTGGCGGGTGACTAGTGTGTCTAGGAAAGGGAGCCTGTTTTTTTCCTCTTTTTCCAGGGCGAATTTAATTCTGGGGTGTTGGTTGTTTAAGTGTGTTAAGAAGAAGAGAAGTGTTTCAGAGCCATGTGGCCAAATAGCGAACACATCATCAACGTAGCGAAGCATGGTTAGTTTTTGTGGGGCAGAGGCTAAGACTTTTTCTTCAAAGGTCTCCATAAAGAAATTGGCCATGGGTGGGGAGAGTGGTGAACCCATGGCTGTCCCCTCTATTTGTTTGTAGAATTTTCCTTGCCAAACGAAATAGCCTAAGTTCATTGTGAACTGAAATAAGGCTGAGATATCAGGAGAAAATTTAGCTTGGATTAGCTCTAGAGTTTCCTTGAGTGGGACATTTGTGAATAAAGAGGAGACGTCAAAGCTGACCATTATGTCAGTATGTTGGAGTGTAAGGGTTTCTATGCTGGCTTTGAAATGGGCTGAGTTTTTTGATGGTGTGTTGCCAGTATAGTGTGTGAGCTCTTTGGCCAAATGTTTAGCTAATTTGTATGTGGGGGAATCAATGCCATCCACTATGGGACGTAATGGCACATTTTCTTTATGTATTTTTGGGAGTCCGTAAATACGGTGGGGGGGGTATAGAGTTAAATGGCTTTAATCTGTTGGTAACTTCTACAGGCCAAGAAGTGACTCTCTTAAGGAGCCTGTGAAGTTTTCTAATTTGAGAGTTGGTGGGATTGTAATTGATGGGGAGGTGAGTAGCCCGATCTAAGAGAAGAGCATTCAGCTTACCTGTGTAGTCCTTTTGGTTAAGGACTACAGTTGCGTTTCCCTTATCCGCTTTGGTGATAACTATTTCTTTATTATTCTTCATTTCCTGTAGAGCTTTATATTCCTTGTTGGATATGTTGGATTTTGGTGGGACTGCTTTGGAAAGGACACAAGCTACATCCAGTCTCACACTGTTGGCGACTTGATGTGGAAGGTGGCGGATTCCGTGTTCGATCTGGATCATAATATCCTCACTGGGTATTTTTTTGAGAGCAATCGCGAAGTTGTGGCCACGTGACAGCGCGTTGATTGCTTCAGGGTGACTGAAGAAAGGTTGATTACGGTATTGGTAGCAAGTTTTGGAAGGACGGTAGAGTTCTTTTTTAATTTTTCGCATTTTTTCATCTGTCGGCCTCGTATTTTTTTAAATTCTTTGTCGGCAGCGGTACATGAGACATCACGTAAAATTGACCAAAATATATAATAAGCCATGGGTTCACCACTCTCCCCACCCTTGGCCAATTTCTTTATGGAGACCTTTGAAGAAAAAGCCTTAGCCTCTGCCCCACAAAAACCAACCATATGGCTTCGCTACGTTGATGATGTGTTCGCTATTTGGCCACATGGCTCTGAAACACTTCTCTCCTTCTTAACACACTTAAACAACCAACACCCCAGAATCAAATTCACCCTGGAAAAAGAGAAAAAAACAGCCTCCCTTTCCTAGACACACTAGTCACCCGCCAGCCTAATGGAACCTTGGTTTTCTCAGTTTACAGAAAACCCACCCATACAGGCAGATACATTCACCAACAATCCCCCCCCACACACACAACAATATGGAGTAGTGAAAACACTATACAACAGGGCTAAACTAATCTGTTCAAACGACTTGGCCCTAAACACTGAACTAAATCACATCCTCAACACTTTCTCAGCCAATGGCTACCCCCCCAAAAAAGTCCAAAAAATATTAGAACCTACAAACCACAGATCTCCCACCCCCTCCACAACAAGGATTACTCTAAATCCATCACCATTCCCTACATCCGAGGCACCTCGGAAAAGATTACCAAAATCTTAAAAAAGCATGACCTGACCTCCTGTTACAAACCTTACAGAAAATTGGCATCCCTTATCCGCTCCACTAAAGACCAACCACTTCCCCTAGACCTACCTGGTGTATACCAGGTCCCTTGCAGTTGTAATCTGTCTTACTTTGGCCAAACAGGCAGGACAGCGAATATCAGAATTTCTGAACACAAGGACTACATCCGGTTTCACAAGTACAGCCATTCTGGTCTTGCAGACCATGCTCTGGATACACGCCACAGAATACGGTGGAAGAAAGCTACAGTAATACACTGTAGCAAATACAAATACGAAAGACTATTTATGGAATCAGCCTCAGCCCTAAGAAATTCTCCAAACCTCAACAAATTTGGTTGTATGCGACTGCCTCAAATTTGGGAAGCTTACATCAGCAGACCTTCAGCCCAACTGCCAAGAACACCTACTTAGCCCGCTAGAGGGCATCATCAGGACTTTTAGGAGAACAATAGCTTCATCTCTTCATTCCCAGTTACTGTGTTTGTAGTGCCTACGTGCACGTGCTTTTTTTGTAAGTTCCTTTAGAAGATGGCAATGTGACATTGCCGAAATATCGGAAAATATTTATTAAAGTTTAATTTAATTTATATCCTTAACTACGTTGTTCTATTCCTTAAGTGTTTTAATAATGTTAGACCCTGATTGAATGATTTCTTTGCAAGATTCCTTGATTCAGGATCTAACAACGATAACCTATTTAATTGTTGTCGAATATTACTAAAAGTTCTGAAAAGAACTGAATCAGAACTATGGAAAAATATCTGAAACATGAAGTAGTCCTGAGAATAAATAATTATTCACAGAATACTCATATGCATTCATGGATTTAGCCCTTCATCCACTAATACTTATTAACGCAAGTCACAACTTCTCTTTCAAGAGCTCTATTGCCTATGCCACTAACACGTTGCTACATGTCTGCTTGCCACCTAGCGGATATGGGTGTAACTACAGAAAATAACATACCTGTACTTTCATTGAGAATAAACATATTTCATATTGCTGAATGTATGAAGTAATGATACGTAACTTCCAATACACATACTCACTTTTATGTTAGTATAATTATGTATAGTTTGTGAACTATACTTTGTATAGAATTAATTTGTTTGTGTTAAATTTGGTGTTTACTCCAAAAAATTTAAATTCATATATTTAAAGGATTATTTTTCACTTTTTAAGGTGTTTTGTTTCTTCTCTTTTTTTTTTTTTTTGAAGTCGGTTTTATTTCATTTTTATAAAGATATAGATAAGCCTACAAAAAACTGTTAGAGGGACCAGTGGAGAAACGTCCTCTTTCGAATAAAAAATACCCCTTTTTACTTTTACCCCATTAGGGGTGAAATTTTAAATGATGATCAGCCTGTATTTTCACCGACTACAGGGTGAAGATAGGTCCAGTCTTCTATATTTTTCATCCACTCAAGTCTTTGTCTTCCTCTTTCCCTCAACAGTTCTTTTGAGAAGTGTCCTTTGTAGGCAGTTATGTCTCAGAATATGTCCAAGACATATTCTGAGGACATAAAAAGAGACATTTTCTCTTTTTAATTTCTTTCATTAGGCTCCTGTTTATGCCTACCATCTTTAGTATCTCTTCATTTGTCTTGCCACGATATCCTCATAATTCTTCGCAGCATCCACATTTCAAAGGCCTCCAGTTTTTTCACACTCAGATTGGAGAGTGTCCATGTCTCTACTCCATATAATAATGTAGACCATATGTAGCATTTGGAGATTCTTAGTCTCGATTTCAGATTTAATTCTCTAGATGTTAGTAGATTTTTCATACTGTTGAAAGTTGACCTTGCAATTTCAATCCTTTTTCTAATTTTATCTTCTGTCCTGCCATTCTCTGTGATCAAGTGTCCGAGGTATATGTATGTTTGCAACTGTTTTAATTTATTTCCTTTTATATCGATGCATATTTTTGGTATTTTCTTTTCTCTTGAAATTATCATGATTTTTGTCTTTTTAAAGTTGAAACTGAGGCCATACTGTTCGCTGTACTTGAGGGTTTCATCTATAAGAGTTTCGAAGTCATATTTGTTTTCAGCTAGAAGAATCGTGTCATCTGCATATCTTAGATTATTAATATTTCTACCCCCCCTACAGTGATTCCTTTGAGGTTACTAATTTTATTAAATATTTTTTCTGTGTACAGGTTAAAGAGAATCGAAAAAAAGATATAGCCTTGTCTCACACCTTTCTGAACTGGGAATTCTTCTAAGGTCTCTCTATTTATTCTCAAAGATGCAGTCTGTTCCCAGTAAAGATTAGTTAATAGCCTAATGTCTTCCATCCATGCCTATTTTTGAAAAGATTTCAATTAATTGTTCATGTTGGACATTGTCGAATGCCTTTTTTGTAATCTATGAAGCAGAGGTACACATCTTTTTGTTTTTCTAGATATCTTTCTATGATGGTTCTGAAGTTGAAAATACCTTCTCTTGTACCTACATTTTCCTTGAAGCCACTTTGTGTATCATTTATTTCTTTGTTTATTTTTCTTTTATTTCTTTCAAGAAGTTTCAAGATAGTAAAGATTGAACTCCCCACTCAGTCTCCAAAAGTTAGATAGAGCTAAATGGCCTCGCCGCTCCCATATATGGGAATAAAAAAAAAGGCATTAGCTCCTGTGTAGCTCAGTGGATGTGGGGTTTGTACACCACGGCGCTTGGCTGCACAAAGGAAGACTTAATTTCGAGTCTAGTCGGCAACTAGAAGAAATTTTTCTAAGCCTTTTTTCGACCCGTTCCCGAGTTAGTCGATCTCTGGCACGGGCAAGCAGGTTTTTCCTCCCGGAAACTCGGGTTTTTCGGGAGGAAAAACCCGAGTTTTCCTGTAAACTCAAGAAAATCGACCGTGGAACCCACATTATTTCAGACATTAAATATATTGTGTTAGGGTTAGGGACCATGAGATGGCGGCACATTTGAGCCGTCTCTCTTCACTGTGTACTGCTTAATTAGTGATAGCCTTGGGCCATCTATCTCTGATTGGGTACCAGTGGAGATTGAACTGCCCACTCAGTCTCCAAAAGTCAGATAAGGCTAAATGGCCTCACCTACTCCTGTATACAGGAATAAAAAAAATTAAAATAAAATAAAAGAAAATAAAAAAGCGTTAGTAGACCAAATTCTCCCATAATGGGAGAATTTGGTCTACTTCTCCTATTGTAACCTAGTCCATCTTGGGGGAGTGTAATACATATTTGGATGAATGAAGGTAAAAGACAAACATCCATTCCCTAGGTGGGATTCAAATTTGCAGACTCTTGGCTGGAGAGCAGATACACTAACTACATGGCCAACCAGGCCAGCATGTATGAGGATAGGGAAATTAAACATGAGGGCATTATGCCATAGTGAGAGTGGATGTTGGAAATAGTAGTGAATGTGTGTATGGGGATAATAAGTATAGAAATGGATGAAAATTGGATGTGTGTGGAGAAGTTGAGACTGAGAAGATATATGCGGAAAGCAGTGATAAAGGTGATTGGGCAAAGGGCAGGTGTGGTGGGGAAATCACAACCAAAAAGTGGCATGGGTAGGACTGGTTATAGATCCAAAAGTTAATTGCTGTGTTTATTTACAAATGACAGAATTATCAGAAATAAGGTAGATGAAATGATTTTACTAGTTGAGTTTATTCTTCCCCAAATCATTGGAATAAGTGACACATGGTTGAATGAAGATGATATCCTAACAGAAATAGAAATGGAGGAGTACAGTATTTTTTTGAGGATAGAAAGCACAAGAAGGGGAAGGGAGGAGAGTGCAGATGATAGCAGGGGAATTATGTCCACATAAGATAGACATGAAACAGGGCGATAGTGGCAATAATTATGAGGCAGTGTGGTGTGAGGTGGAAGTTGACAGGAAGATATTTAGTTGGATGTTGCTATAGGCCAGGGGATGTGGAGGATGGTGATGAAGAAATGTATAAACAACTTGGATTAGTGAACAAAGGAAGAGTAATTATTATGGGCAATTTAAATTATGGAGGTATAGAGTGGAATGAAGAGATAGCATTTTAGAATTAGAAAAATGAATTTCTTGTTCTTGAGAGACAGTAATCGCAGGCAGCGTGTAAAGGAGAGGACACCCAAGTATCCAGAGTTTTGGATCTGATCATTTCATCAGAGGAAGTAATTGTGAGGTTTCACAATTTGCTCAAGTTGGTGAGAGTGATCATGAAGTGATCACCTGGGTTGTGACTAGCCATATGCAGACTTCTGTGAGGAAAGGATGTATGTGGAAGTACAAGGCTGGTGATTATGACAAGCTTAGGAGACAACTTGGAGCTATAGCATGGAATGAGAAGTTGAGCAGTAAGGAAATAAATGCTGCTTTTGAACTGACAAAGAAATACATGACAGCATCACTGTGTAAATGTATTCCAAAGGTTATCAAAAGGCTAAATAAGGTAGGTGTAAAATGGATGAATGAGAGGCTTAAGCATGAAATCAGGAAGAAGAATGCACTTTGGAAGCAGTACAAGATGAATAATGGTAATAATCAGTTACATGGAAAGTATAAAGAACAAGCCAGAAAAGTGACTCATTTAGTAAGGAAAACAGAAATATAAAGAAATTAGCAGGAATTGCAATATGAAGAAATTGGCCAATCAGGTGAAGAAAAACTATACAGAGTTTTTAGATATGTGGCAAATAGAAGGAAGAATGATTATGGTAAGATGATGAATGAAAATGGTAGAATGGTAACTGCTGCAGAAGCCATTGTTGAGTATTCAGTGATCAATTTATAAGGATGCTTCAATCTCATCAGGGTGAAATCATCAGGAACTTAAGTGTAGAGAACATAGGAGAGGATGGGTTAATTGTGAGTGGGCAGGAAGTATTTAAGGAAATAAACAACCTTGATGTCAGTAAGGGGTGTATGGAGAGGTAGCACCTTAGTATCAATGTCAGCCGCTGATCTCAGGGTCAGGTTTTGGGCTCTGGTCCTCACATACACCCAATTCTCACTTATGGCTCCAAGAAGTTGGTAGTGCACACCAGCGGCCACACCCCGGTAAACCGCCTCGGCTGGCAGACTAAACTAAGTGAGGGTATCAGCAATATAGAATGCTGTAAATAGGGAATGTCAACCTTTATGAAGTCTGGAATGGCCAAGATGGCAGAAGAATCAATACTGACTGATCAAGGGCATGACAGCAAGATGTGCGGCACATCAAGGACACACTCCTGACATCTAAGGGACTTGTGGCCGGCCACCGTGGAAGAGATTGGAGCCTCACCACGTATTTATCCATTGTCAATCATGAAACACACCATGTCACAATATGAAGTTAGAGATGTGGTTGAGATCCCTGCAACCATCAGCTCTTATAGCCAAAAGGAAGAAGAGCTTGAAACTGGGAATTGTAAGACAAGAACTACTAAGATAGTATATGAAGATAATATCCCAAACCCTCCAGGGAGGATATTCTCAGATGTCCCTTGTCTGAAAACCAGGAGCAATCTCTTGAAAATAGTAACATGGAACGTCAGAACACTCTATGAGGCAGGCAAATTAGGTAACCTACTCCAGGAATTAGAAGTGATGAAGGCCGATATTGCAGGTATCAGTGAAGTGAGGTGGACAGATACAGGCATAATAAGAAGAAAAAATCACACTATAATCTACTCTTGGCAGTGACTTGCACCTTAATGGAGTAGCGCTTGTCCTAAGTAATAGAATTGCAAAATCTCTACAGGGATATTGCCCCATAAATGACAGAGTCATAACAGCCAAAATAACTGCACAACCATTCAACCTGTATATTATCCAAGCATATTCGCCAACCCAAGACCACCCAGATGAAGAGTTGGAACAATTTTATGAAGACATCCAAATTGCAATCTCCAGTGCTAAGTCAGACGATGTTATTATAATGATGGGCGACCTAAGTGCAAAAGTGGGCTCAGAAAAATCTCGTTTTGCATGGGAACCAAGAGCTTGGAATCAGAAATGAAAAAGGTGAAAGATTAATTCAATTCTGTGAAACCAATGACCTAATAATTGCCAACACACTGTTTAAACATCCTCCCAGAAGACTATATACCTGGAAAAGCCCTGGGGACATCTATAGAAACCAAATTGACTATATAATAATAAGCAAAAGATTCCGAAATGCAATAACACAAACAAAAACATATCCTGGAGCAGACATAGGATTGGACGACAACCTAGTGATTGCAAAAATCAAAATAAAACTTAAGATACCAAGCCAACCATTCATAAGAGATTATAATTCAGACTCACTTAACAACCAAGAAGTTAAAGACTTCTTTATAAAAGAATACACAAAATCCCTTAACAAGTCTGACACCACAACTCACGCAGAAAATAGAACACCAATTGATGAAATTAACATGAACTGGCAAACATTCAAGGATAGCATCAATGAAGCAGCCAAAAATACACTCCCACAATTAAAAAGGGAAAGGAATAAACCCTGGATGAATGAAAAAATATTAACATTGTTGGAACAAAGAAAAAAGCTAAAGAACAAACCTGAATATAAAAGCATGAATAAAGAAATAAAAAAAGAATGCAGGAAAGCCAAAGAGGAATGGATTAAGAATAAATGTATAGATATAATAGAAAACCTTGATAGAAAACACAGAAGCAGAGAAATGTTTGAAAAGATCAGAGAAATGACAGTAGGACAAATACAGCAAATCATGCAAGTGTCATTAGAGACTCAAGGGACCATAGTCTAATGGATAAAAAAGAAATCATGGAAAGATGGATTGAATACACAAGGAAGTTATACGAACAACAAAGAAATGATATTCCTGAACAGACTGATTTAGAAGTACCATTCATTTTACTCTGTGAAGTTGAAAATGCCATCAGAAAACTAAAACCACATAAAGCTGCAGGAATAGATAACATCTTGGCAGAATGGTTGAGGGCTCTCGATGAAGGAGGACTAAAATTTCTAACAAAATTATGCAATAAAATATACGAGACTGGATTTTTACCCAAAGATATTAATCACTCAATTTTCGTTCCAGTTCCCAAAAAATCAAAAGCTACAAGTTGTGAAGAGTTCAGGACAATCAGTCTCATCAGTCAAGTATCAAAAGTCCTCCTATACGTTATTCTTGAAAAAAAAAAAAATTAAAAAAAATCAGCTAACGCTTTTTTATTTTATTTTAATTTTTTTTATTCCTGTATACGGGAGTAGGTGAGGCCATTTAGCCCTATCTAACTTTTGGAGACTGAGTGGGCAGTTCAATCTCCACTGGTACCCAATCAGAGATAGATGGCCCAAGGCTATCACTAATTAAGCAGTACACAGTGAAGAGAGACGGCTCAAATGTGCCGCCATCTCATGGTCCCTAATCCTAACACAATATATTTAATGTCTGAAATAATGTGGGTTCTACGGTCGATTTTCTTGAGTTTACAGGACGATAAACCCGAGTTTCTGGGAGGAAAAACCTGCTTGCCCGTGCCAGAGATCGACTAACTCGGGAACGGGTCGAAAAAAGGCTTAGAAAAATTTCTTCTAGTTGCCGACTAGACTCGAAATTAAGTCTTCCTTTTGTGCAGCCAAGCGCCGTGGTGTGCAAACCCCACATTCCACTGAGCTACACAGGAGCTAATGTCTTTTTTTTTATTCCCGTATATGGGAGTAGGCAAGGCCATTTAGCTCTATCTAACTTTTGGAGACTGAGTGGGGAGCTCAATCTTTATTATCTTGAAACTTCTTGAAAGAAATAAAAGAAAAATAAACAAAGAAATAAATGATACACAAAGTGACTTCAAGGAAAATGTAGGTACAAGAGAAGGTATTTTCAACTTCAGAACCATCATCGAAAGATATCTAGTAAAACAAAAAGATGTGTACCTCTGCTTCATAGATTACAAAAAAGCATTCGACAATGTCCAATGAACAATTAATTGAAATCTTTTCAAAAATAGGCATGGATGGAAGACATTAGGCTATTAACTAATCTTTACTGGGAACAGACTGCATCTTTGAGAATAAATAGAGAGACCTTAGAAGAATTCCCAGTTCAGAAAGGTGTGAGACAAGGGGCTATATCTTTTTTTCGATTCTCTTTAACCTGTACACAGAAAAAATATTTAATAAAATTAGTAACCTCAAAGGAATCACTGTAGGTGGGTAGAAATATTAATAATCTAAGATATGCAGATGACACGATTCTTCTAGCTGAAAACAAATATGACTTCGAAACTCTTATAGATGAAACCCTCAAGTACAGCGAACAGTATGGCCTCAGTTTCAACTTTAAAAAGACAAAAATCATGATAATTTCAAGAGAAAAGAAAATACCAAAAATATGCATCGATATAAAAGGAAATAAATTAAAACAGTTGCAAACATACATATACCTCGGACACTTGATCACAGAGAATGGTAGGACAGAAGATAAAATTAGAAAAAGGATTGAAATTGCAAGGTCAACTTTCAACAGTATGAAAAATCTACTAACATCTAGAGAATTAAATCTGAAATCGAGACTAAGAATCTCCAAATGCTACATATGGTCTACATTATTATATGGAGTAGAGACATGGACACTCTCCAATCTGAGTGTGAAAAAACTGGAGGCCTTTGAAATGTGGATGCTGCGAAGAATTATGAGGATATCGTGGCAAGACAAATGAACAGATACTAGAGATGGTCGGCATAAACAGGAGTCTAATGAAAGAAATTAAAAAGAGAAAAGTCAGCTATTTTGGACATATTCTGAGACATAACTGCCTACAAAGGACACTTCTCAAAAGAACTGTTGAGGGAAAGAGGAAGACAAAGACTTGAGTGGATGAAAAATATAGAAGACTGGACCTATCTCTCATATGAGGAATGCAGCAGAGAGGTGCAGAATAGGACATGGTAGAGACACATGGTAGCCAATCTCCTGGAGGGAGAAGACACCGGACAGGATGTCAATAAGGCAGTAGGATTTGATGACACATCATCACACATCTTAATAAGAGTGTTACAACAGCACAGGTTCCAGGGAAGTGGAAAGAAGGTAAAATTGCTCCACTGCATAAAGGTGGTTATAAGGCTGTGGCTACAAATTATAGACCAATCTGTATATCTGGAGTTGCGGTAATGGTACTAGAGAGATTGTTGAGAAGTGGAATACAGAAATGGGTTGATAACAGCACTCTGTGGTTATCAGCATGGGTTTGTTAAAGGGAGGTGATGTTTTGCTAACTTATTTATGTACTATAACAAGGTGACAAATGTCTAGGACAAGGGAGATGCTCATACAATGATATACTTAGACTTTGCAAAAGCTTTTGATATTACACTTTAAATCTGATCAGAACAGGGGAGATGTAAGCATCTCCTGCATAAATGGAGCTGGTCCGATACTCCAAACTGTGAATGTGGAAGAGGGATCGACCATCAATCACATTGTACTTGAGTGTCCTATCTACTCATTCTCAGGTTCTAAAGAGGACTTTTTTAAACTGACTCCAGAATTCCTGGAGTGGATCGGATTTAAGGATTAAGCTCTGACTCCTGACTCTTAATTTTGATGTTTAATCATTTCAACGTAGTGTATCCCATTTAATATGATTTTTACAATTGTTTTTATGCTGTTTTATGTAATTTGTATGTATTATCCTGAGACCTGTACATCATACTCTAAATAAATAGTGGACAACAACCTGAAATTCAGGGGCCACATTGCACAAGTTGTGAAGATGTCACATCAGATGATGGCAATGATGCAGAGGACCCTGACATGCAGAAATAGAGAGGTTATGATGCCATTGTATAAGGCCTTGATCAGGCCTCATATGGATTACTATGCACAGATTTGGTCGCTAGGTTTTCATGGTGACGAGGATATATTTGGAAGGGTCCAGACAAGATTCACAAAGGTGGTCAGTGGTCTTTGGAATGTGGAGCATGAGGACAGATTGTGAGAATGTAAATTTGCAAAGCTTCGTGAATAGAAGGAGAAGGAAGATATGATTGAGACATATAAACTAGTCAGGGGTTGTTATCAGGTTGACATGGAAGAAATATTTCATAGAATGGGAGGGGGGGGGTAGAACAAGAGGCCACCTTTGGAAACTGTATAAGAGGGTGTGAGCAGAGGAACAGGTTCCTTACATGGGAAGTGGTTGGTGAGTGGAATGCATTGCCTGAATGTGTGGTGAATGTAGACACATTGCATCAGTTTAAGGCATGGTTGGATGTGTGATAGTGTACTTCCAACAATGAGTCTCTGACTACATGGAGGATTTGATAACTTAAACAAGATTAATAATAAGGATAGATCTCTATTGAGGCAGTGTAATCTCACGGATTTTGAAGTGAGAATAAGCTTTTATAAAGAGAATGAGATTAACTTACGCGTGTTGTTTGGTACTTTTTATAGATGGAGTGTAAGCATTGGGTGTTGTAATTGCTATGATTTATGTAGTGTATGTGGGTGCTGTCTGTTCTAACTGTGTTGATGCAAATTCCACAGTTCCTGATTTAGTGTTCTATAATTGTTTGTTTTAAATTTTATTATGGCAGGTTGTTGAGATAGCATGGGTATGAGATACTCTCTCTCTCTCTCTCAGGTGCATTGTATGCGTTGTTTGGTGGCAGGTCATGTTATGTGATATATGACTTTGTTATTATGATAAATGCTACTGAAGTATTTTTAATGCTCAGGATTTTTTGTATTGCCATAAGGAATTTGGTTATTGGCTGGTATATTAAGCCTTCAAAGCATTTGAAACAACTCTTCTGCATAATTTTTCTAATTTGGATAGATGGCTGTTTGCTTAGCTGTTGTATTGTGACTGAGTATAGATTCATAATATTATCATAATAATATTTTGTAATTATTATTTTCATTTGGGCCAGCCTGACTGAGTGATTAATGCAGCAGCTCTCCAACCAATGGGCAGTGAGTTTGATTCTTATGTGGGTATTTATGGTTGTGATCATCTTTAGATGGTAGATGAAATTCAATGTCTGATGTGAGACCACTGATCCACTTATTGTAGGACTGAAGTGGCTTGAAAAAGTTCCATATTTGATCTCCAGAGCAGAGTTTTTGTATTATGTGAAAAAAATTTAAATAAAAATAAATCGAAGGAGGGCATCTACTCTGCAACTCTCTGTCTCCACCAATTGCATTGAATCACAACTACACCAACACCATCTACCGCTCACCAGTACCACTAGTATTTTCACAGACAATCACAAACATCCAAGCCCATGCTTGGATTCAAACCCACAGCCTTTTGGCTGGAGAGTGGATATGCTAACAACTCAGCTAACCAGGCTCGCATTTGATTGTGTACCATATGATAAACTACGATGAAATCAAGCAGGATCTGGATGGACAGTCGGTTAATATTTTGGTTGCAGGTATGGTTGACTGATAGAAGCCAGTGAGTTGTGTATGGAGCTGTAGTGTCCTGAAAAAGGAAGGTGACAAGTAGAGTACTATGGAGTTCTGTTCTGGGACTACTGTTGTTTAATTTATATATCACTGATATAATTCAGGGCATGAGAGTAGATATTCAGATATTTACTGATGTTAATTTAGAAAGAGTAGTGTCAGGAAGTGTTCTGGCATGATATTCTTGCAAGAAGATCCGAATAGGTTGGTACTTTGGGCTGAAGAATGGGGATGTCACTTCAGTGTTGCTAAGTGTAAAATTATGTACTTTGACTAGAGAAGATGGAATGAAGTTGATCATATTGGAGGAGGAAAGAGATCTGGAGAATCTTGATGGATAGGAAACTGAAGTTCAAGGGACACATCTTGAAAACTCCAAGGATTACCCAGATAGTTGCCGTCATAATGAGAGAATGCAGAGATGAATAACCACAACTGTCCCAGGAATCTGGAAGGTTGAGTATGAGGACAGATTAAGGGAATGTGATCTGCAGAGCTTGGTAGAGGAGCAGAGATGATTGAGATGTATAAGCTGGTGAGAGGAGCTATTCAGGGGGAATTATTGCATAGTGTGATAGGAAAATGAGGTTATTCCTGGAAACTGTACAATGGTATTATCCTTGATAACAATGGTATTATCAAGGATAATACCATTGTTATCAATCCAACTCTGGATCCTAGTTCTCACAAGCTTCTCCAACAACTTAACCACAACACCTGACACACAGATAGGCCTACAGTTTGATGCTTGAGTTCAATCACCTCCATTATGAAGTGGCACATTTCCGGTTTTATTTTCATTGGATTAGCTTTACTTATTACTTTACTTTACTTTACTTTACTCCATTTGTCGTGACGTTCTATTTTCATGTTGCGTTCTAATTTACATCTAGTTTCAAGTCACTCTTATAAATAAAATAACTAATTGCGAATTGATCACCGATCCAAAAGTAGGGAAATTTATAATTATACTGCGCCACCCTATTTTAGATTAGTCTATATAAAATAGTAGGATCAATTCTTAATTAAGTTAGCAGTCTTCTCTTTAGGCCGAATTATTTACTACTCTACTTGGGGCACCCGCAAGATTCGAATTTTTTATGAACGGTGCAATAAAAAGGAATTCAGGCAAACACAATAATTAGATTAACAAAATAAAACATTTAATAAAGGCTATATGACACATACATAAATTCTACCTCTAATTTTAAACAATACAATAAAGTTAAATATTAGGTCAAGTCAATCACATTAGTTCAATCTTCCAAACATTACATACACTTTCTTAGTTTCTGAGTCACAAAATTCCTACACTTAATTAAACACAATAGAACCTCCCATCTGAATGGTTTCCACACAGTTCTCAGCTAAGCTATACACTTAAAGAACACCGCAGGCACTAATTGCTGTAAATATTTCTCAACAATTCTTATTTTCAAATTCTCATTTGTAAAGAATTTCCACAGTTAAAGTTAGGTTAAATGTAGTGTAACTAACATTCAATTCTTCATACATTGAAAATGATCAATATGTCAGTGCTTACCAGAAACAGTTCCTAGTACATCAATTACGTTGCGAATAACTTTCAATATATATTTGTTGCACTTAAGAACACATTTATAAGACTTCTCCGCAGTTATAACTAAAACACTATTAATCACGCTTCACGACTATGGATATCAACTGTAAGGTACTTTGATTATCCTTGTTACCACTCATTAAATAATTGAACACTGTGCAGTTCTGTTTAGGGCGATTTAGAATTAAGTCGCAATTCTAGATTAACTGGGTTTAATCAGAATTCTTCACTGAACGTCCAGTTTCTTCATATTATCTGATTGCGGCATTAAATTCTTTTAATTATCACTGCTGACTTTACTTTCAGCTAACTATAAAATTCACTTCGTCTTTTTTCGCCCTTGAGAACTTTTTATTTACTTCCACCTCTCTAGTTTATACCCTTGCTTCCTTTCACTTCAAAATTTCCGTTCCAACTCTCTCTTGTTACCTCTATATAATTTTTTTTATTATCCTTCTCCTAGCTCATGCTCTGTTCCACTCGCGCTCGCTTCTTCGTGCGTCTCCATGACAACAAATAAAATATAATAAAATTGAGCTATTGCATAACTCTAAACTTCTATAACAGAAATAAATAGAGACTATTTACATTTCAATTAATACGCAGTTAAATTACAAATATAAGTTCTTACAATATTGACAAAATAATAAATAAAACAGCTTAATAATATTTAATACAGAATTATTTACCATTAAAACATTTCTTTGATTAAGCAATTAAATATTTGACATAATTAAGGTAGTTATATGATATCAATTACAATTTATGTTATTTACATCAAATAATATTTACAAATATAGTTCTTGTGACGGAAAGTCATGTTGGATTCTGAATCAAACATTTATTCTATTTTCTACATAATTAGAATCCAACACAATCACCTCCATTATGAAGTGGCACATTTCCGGTTTTATTTTCATTGGATTAGCTTTACTTGTAATTAATAGTTTTGTTTTCTTATAATTAATTTTTAGGCTGTACTGTGTGAAAATTTCTTCCATCTCTGTCAGGGCGGATTTCAGTTTGTCTTCATTATCAGCTATAATTGCTGTATCATCTGCAAACCGTAGCCAGTTAATGTCAGTTCCATTTATCTTAATTCCTATTTCTATTAGTTTTTTCAATTTATTTATTGCATCTTCAATATAGAGATTAAACAGTATGGATGAAAGAGAGCATCCCTGTCTTACACCTCTATGTATTGCTATTGCGGTTTTTGTTTTATTGCTGGCTGTTTCTATTACTGCCTCTTTGTGCTTGTAAAGATTAAATACGAGCCTTCTATTCCTACAATCTACTTTTATTGTTTTTAGGAGGTGAAACATTTGGTTCCGGTCAATACTATCGAAGACTTTCTCCAAGTCAAGAAAGACAATCAGAGTATTTAGTATTTTGATTCTTCTCAAATCTTTCAATAACTGGTCTTAGAGCTAGGATTGCTTCTCTTGCCTCCCTGCTGTTTCCTGAATCCAAACTGGTCATTGCCAATATACCCTTCAGTCTTCTTTGTTAGTCTTTTTTGTATAATTTTTAGTAGTATTTTTGAAGCATGTTATATTAAGCTTATTGTTTGATGGTTTTCACACTTGTTTTCATTATTTACTTTAGGAATGGGTATGATAGAGCATTGTGTAAAATCTTTGGGAATGATCCCAGTTTCATATATATCCTTTATGATCTTGAAAAGGTATGACTTAGCAATGTTTCCTGAATATTTTATTAATTCTGAGGGGATGTTATCAATGCCTGCTGCCTTGTTGGCCAACAATTCATTTAGTGTCCATTCAAATTCATCTTTTAATATAGTTGGACCAATTTCTTTCACATCAAGTCTTGTTTCATCTTCTATAGCCTTGGCATCTAGATATTTTTCCACTATATAGATCTTCTAAGTACGCCTTCCATCTTTCCAAAATTTCTTTCTTATCTATAAGTATGTTACCCCATTTATTTTTGATAATTGTACTTCTTGTCTTGTTTTGCTGGCTTATTCCTTTTATAATGTTATAAGCTTTATCGATTCTCTCAGTCTTTGTTAGATCTTCTATTTCTTTACATTTCTCTGTATACCATTGTTCTTTTGCTTCTTTACAATTTCTATTTATCATATTTTTTATGTTTATATTTGTTTTTGCTTTCTTCATTTAAGGAGGTTTTGTGTTTTCTTCTTTCATCTATTAGATCTAGAATGTCCTGGGTGATCCATGGATTCTTTAATCCTATCAGTCATTGGCAGCCTTGATGATTGTATCCTTCAAGTATATCTATTTTTTCTCTGTTTTTCTTTTCCCTCTCTCTCCAGTTTTAATGCTTTCATCAGTTTGCTGTTTATAGTTTCTATGGTTTTCCTCTGTTTTCAGGTTATTTATGTTCCATTTGGGCCTTTTCCTTGATTGGGATAGCTTTTTAAATTTCAGATTGCATTTCAATAAAACCAAATTGTGAGCATTGTCAACATCAGCTCCTGGGTAACTTTCGCATGATTTTACTTGATTTTTAGATCTATTACTTGTCATAATATAATCTATTCGATACCTTCCTATATCCCCTGGCATTTTCCAAGTATACCTTCTTTTTGGTACCTCATACCAGGTTATTAATAATGATCAGATTGAATTGGTGGCAGAACTTCAAAAGTCTATTTCCTCTTTCATTTCAGCATCCAAGTCCATACTTTCCCACCTTTCTACCATCCTTGCCTTCACCAGTGATTGCATTCCAATCACACATGACAATAAGATTATCTTCCATTTTGGTGAGTTTGATTAGATTCTCAATATATACATATATTCTCTCAACTTCATCATCACTATGGTTGCTAGAAGGCATGTAACCTTGCATTATTATATTATTTGTTAGTTTTGCTTCTAGTTTTACCATTATCAGTCTGTTACTATATTTTACTGAGTTGATTACTCTTCTTCCTCATTCCTTATCGAGAACCATCGTGACTCCATTTTTTGCCATAGCATCACCTGAATAAATGATTCTGTAATCACCACTCCAAAAGTCCCCAGTTCCATTCCATCTCATTCCCGATATGGCTATTTTTAATCTATCCATTTCTCTCTTCAAATTTTCCAATTTGTAGGAGGGTTCTCACGTCCCACGTCCCAGGATTTTGTTGGTTTACGACCTGGGAAGCCTTGCTTCTTCCCCTGCCATGCACAAGTATCGAGCCATTGTGCCCTTTACTGTCTCTTAGAATGTCCATCCATACTACTATCTTAATATGGAAAAATAGAACAAGGTGGTTTCCCCTTGCTTTCCTTGTCCAGCAATAGCCTTCTAAAGAGGTTCAGTGTGCTAGCTGTTTCTCATTCTTCATGATTATCTGCCTACTACAGTATCCTTTACACCGTTGTCACTTATGGTGCTCTTCTGCTGATCAGGATGAAAGTTATTGCTGCCTCAACTTCCAGTGGGCTGTAACTTATTGAATGGCGGTTACATCTTGCCATGTCACATCCCGTCACTGGAAATGTGTGGCTTTTTATAGAGATAGCATACCACTATCTCACCACTTCCTGTTGGTAGATGCCATCCCATTGTCCACGACTGCTTATTCACAGGTTTCCCTGTTTATTAACAGCTAGCCTCTGTATCCAGAGGCCATTCTCCTATCTGCAACCTGGGAATGTGCTTGGCAGCATGGGACCCCCATGCCCTTACATGGGTGTAGCTACATAAAATCAGGTAAAGCAGGTGAGATGGGGCTATCCATCGCTGTTCCTTTGATTTGTTTGAACAGCTAATTCCATCATCTGTGCCTGTACGCTACGAGGGACGTCCAGAAAGTAAGTTCCTTTTTTAAATATTTTCACTGCAGTGGTGCGCATGCATGCTGAGTTTGTTGATTCATTAGCAAGGCGTTGGTACCTTCATACATTCTCACAGTGTGTATGATTTTTGTTGTGTGCTTATAATGTCCAAGAAAATCGAATTACCCACTGCATGTAAAATTAAACCACCTGCCACATGTGAAATTAAGTCAGTTATCTGTTTCTTGAATGCAAGGAATGTTAAAGCAGCTCAAATTCATCAGCAAATTATTGAGGTTTATGGAGAACACGTGAATGAGTGATTCAGTGGTATGAAGATGGGTAAGACTTTTTAATGGAGGAAGGACAGGTGTGCACGATGATGAATGGACTGGGTGACCATCTTTAGTGACTGATGATTCGGCGCATTCAGTTGAAGAGAAGATTAAACAGAATAGGGGATTCACCATGATGTCACTCTCAAGTAACACAACAACTTCCCGGCTGGGAACAATTCCATCATCCCCATATAGTCCTGACCTCGCGCCAAGCGACTTTCACCTGTTCAAACATCTGTAATCTTTCCTTGGTGGCTGACGGTTTCAAGATGACGACGATGAGGTCAAAGAAGCAGTCAATACGTTGTTTGCGTATACCTTCTATGACGAAGGTATACAACTCTTGGTATCCCATTATGATAAGTGCCTGAACAATGGCAGAAATTATGTAGGAAAGTAGTGAAAGATGTTTACTTTAATTTCGAATAAAGTTAAAGCATGCAACTTACTTTCTGGACATACCTCGTATTTTGCCTATGGACACAATTCTTTAATTTTTTCTTCAATGTCAAGGTTGTTTTTAATATAAACTATTGTGGCTAATGAGATTTTGAAGATGATGTGAAAGATGTTAGCGGGAGAGCCAATACAGTGCTTTTAGGTGTAGTGATTTTTAGCCATCTTTATGGAGACCATAGAGACATGGCAGGCAGGCAATATGAATTTGTAAATTCTCAACAGCAGTTCTTTTCCTTTAGTGTTACATGGTGATCAGCATTCATTTTAGGCAAACTATGGAGACTACAACTGTATTAGAAATTACTTTAATTTCCAGACATTTCGACCTTCATATTAAGGTCATCATCTGGAGTATAAACACACACACACATATATATACAGAGAGAAGCTATATTACATTTCAAACAGTATGCCAAAGAGACAATGGTTTGATCAACCATTATTTTACTGGCCTGACCTCTAGTGAAAAAAAAAACATCAAATCTATGTTTTATTTATAACGTTATCAGAGAACAGATTCATATAGATAGTTTTATTACAGCAAAAGTGGTGTTCTAATTTAACATGAGTTTTTATATTAGAGTTAAGATCCTGAATTACTTGCAGTCCTATTTATTATTATTATTATTATTATTATTATTATTATTATTATTATTATTCAGGCCTCCATTGAGTCAAAAGGCTCATCGTGGGAGGTCCTTCCTAAGAACATAAAGTCTGTCAAGACTCATCAAGGGGAGGTTCCCCCTAAGAAACACAAAATCTATCATACCACTCCTTAAACTCATTGACCGTTCTCGCCCTCACCACTCTATCAGGCAATGCATTCCACGGCTCAACCACCCTCCATGCAAAGAAACCACTCCTCATTGCTCACAGTTTCCTTTCGTAACTTCCAGGGATGGCCTCTTGTCATCACTCCTTCCCGCTGTTCAACCAAGTGAAAGAACTCCCCAGTGTCAACCCTGTAACCACCTCTCAACAGTTTAAAAGTCTCAATCATATCACCTCTCCTTCTTCTATCCACCAAACTCTGCAGTCCACATTCCCTCAGCCGATCCTCATAACTATCCTTGTACAGTCTTGAAACCATCTTTGTTATCCGTCTTTGTATCTTTTCCACACTTAATTTATTCCCTTCAAATCCTGGGGACCAAATCTGAGAACAATAATCCAAGTGTGGTCTGATCAGAGACTTATACAACGGAATGATAACCCTCTTATATCTGCAGGTCAGTGTCCTTCTCATAATTGCAGCAATCCTCTGTGTTACCTTCACCATCTTTGCAATATGTCCCCTAAACTTCAGGTTTCTATCACTCATCAACCCCAGATCTCTTGTCT
This sequence comes from Typopeltis vanoorti, assembly GCF_054136105.1. Taxonomy (NCBI): domain Eukaryota; kingdom Metazoa; phylum Arthropoda; class Arachnida; order Uropygi; family Thelyphonidae; genus Typopeltis; species Typopeltis vanoorti. The sequence goes on along the minus strand of NC_143564.1, from coordinate 29,596,745 downwards.
CCCCAACTTCCTCCAGTATAACTCCTCCCATAGAGTATGCAGCATCCCATCGATGTTTCCCAAACCTCAAGACCTTACATTTTGCTGCATTAAACTGACACCCCCATTCATTTGCCCATCTATCTAGCTTATTCAAATCCTCTTGCAGGGCTACCACATCTGCACTATTACTAATAATCCTTCCCAGCTTCGCATCATCTGCAAACAACTGAATATCCCCTTGCAATCCACTGGCAATGTCATTGATATAAAGGTTAAACAATATAGGTCCTAGTACTGAGCCCTGTAGGACCCCACTTGTAACCTTCTGTCTCCTTGAAACTGCTCAACCATACACATCTCTCTGATACCTATCAGACAGCCAATCCTGAATCCAGTTGACCAATCTGACATCCAGACCCATGTGTTGCAACTTTAATATCAGCCTATCATGTGGCACCCTGTCAAATGCCTTTGCTAAGTCTAAGAAAATTGCAGTATATGCCTTTCCCTCATCCGGTGTTCTTGTAACTTTATTATAAAAGGCCAGCATATTGCTAAAACAAGAGTGCCCTTTCACAAATCCATGTTGACTCTCACAGATAACATTACCCTCATCTGTCCAATGCTGTATACAGTCCCTCACTACTTTCTCCAAGATCTTAACAACTACTGATGACACACAGACTGGTCTATAATTACACACTTCCAGTCTGTTACCACCCTTATGCAATGGCACTATCTTACCTTCCTTCCATTCCCTGGGCACCTTTGCCGAAGCCAGACTTTCATTGAAAAGCCAGGTTAAAGGCACTGTCAGTTCCCTAGCACATTCTCTCAAAACTCGTGGCGAAATACCATCCAGTCCAAAAGCTTTATTGACATCCAGAGTTCGCAGTATCTGAAACACACTCTCCTCCTGTACCTCTAAACCTTGAACCTGCCCTATCCTTCTAGCATTAAAACTGACTCCTCCAGGATGAAATACTCCAATAAAGTAGTCATTGAACAATTCCACTATGTCCTCTGCATCAGTCACTCTATTCCCATTTTTATCCCCCAATATCATTCTTCCACAGTCATTTCTCCTCCTACTGGCCACGTAGCTAAAAAATTCCCTAGGATTTTCTTTGGATCTTAGGGCCAATCTCTTCTCATATTCGAGTTTCGCTTTCCATACCACACTAGTCACTCTTCTGGCCTGTGTCTTATATTCTTCATGCATCCTCTCTTCACCTGTCTCCTTATATCTCTTCCATAGCCTCTTTTTCACATGCAATTCCTGTTTAGTATTGTTTGTCATCCACTTGACTCCAAATTGTATCCTCTCCTTCACTCGTGATATACAACTTACCATTGCTGCTAACAAATATTCTTTCACAATTTCCCACGCACTAACGATATCCCTGCCTTCCAATTCCTCCCTCCATAAAACTTCCTGAAGTTTACGTCTAAGACTATTATAATCACCTGCATTATAATTCCACATAAGTTCCCATCTCTTTGATACTCCTGCATGTCTATTCATTTTTCCAAGTCAAAACCGTATGGTCACTCTCTCCAACTGGTGGGAGAAATGTCATCTCAGTTATTATCAACTCTTCTGATGCTATAACCAAATCTAAAACTCTTGAACCTCTTGTTCTCTCTGTTACATGTTGCCTAAGACATTTGTCCCTCAAGAATTCTAGAAATTCCATTCCACTATTGCTACATGCATCTTCCTCTCTCCAATTTATACTACTGTAGTTAAAATCTCCCATAACAATCATTCTTCTTGCACTTGCCAAACTTAGCTGTCTAAACATCTCCTGGTCCCCATCCTCCGTGCTCCTGGGTCTGTAGCAACACCCCACTAAATATCCTGTCTTTTGCCTACCTCTACCTCACACCATATGCTCTCAAAATCATTTGTCTCACTTCCTTCCAAAACCTCCACTCTTAGAGGACATAGGTCATCACTTATCATAAGCAGTACCCCACCACCACGCTTTCCCCTCCTATCCTGACGAAAATTACTATACCCATCGACTTCTGTTCCTGTTATTATATCCCCTTCTGTCAACCACGTCTCAGTGATCCCAATAATTTTTGGTCAGGCTGATGCTATCTGCGCCACCAATTCCTGTCCCTTATTCCGGATACTCCTGGCATTAGTATAAAGCATATAAATGCCATTGTTTCTATACCCAGCATTATCCCTTCTAGACTCCACTGGGCTCAGTGTTACCTGACATTATCTCCCTTCTCCCAAGTATCCATTCCCACAAGAGGCTACCCCTGCTATCATCCTCCCTGAGACACACTAACTCTTTCATAACAGCAATCTCTTCAGATGCCTATGTTCTTCCTCATTCAAATGTAAATGGTCTCTCGCATACAATTCCTCATATACCAGTCCCCTCTTGTCACACATTCTTGCTATTATGCCATTCAATATCACCGCTCTTCTGCTCAGCTCATCATTATCATACCTAGGCAACACACACACTATTTTTCTTCTCTCTGTCTTCTTCCGTACAGTCTCAAGCAAAAACCTCATATCTCTCGCTGCCCGACTTACATTACCACTCAAGTCATTCGTTCCTACCATCACAATCATCTCATCCACCCTTTCACCTCTCTTAATTGCCATAGCCACCCTTTCTATTGTTCCTCCTGGCAAACACTCCTCACGCATCCTATCTTGAACACCACGGATCATTGAGTCGCCATACATTATACCTCTTACCATTCCCTCTCTCCTATTGTTTCCATTCTCTCCTCTTCTTTCATTCCCATAGGTCTCTCTCATTCCCTCTCCTCTACTGTTATTCTCTCTTCTAGCATTCCCATACCTCTCTCTCCTACTGTTTCCATTCTCTCCTCTTCTAGCACTCCCATACATCTCTCTCATTCCCTCTCTCCTACTGTTTCCATTTTCTCCACTTCTAGCACTTCCATATCCCTCTCTCATTCCGTCTCTCCTACTGTTTCCTTCCTCTCGTCTGCTAGCATTCCCATACCTCTCTCTCATTCCCTCTCTTCTACTGTTTCCATTCTCTCCTCTTCTAGCACCCCCATATCTCTCACTCATACTCCCTAAATTCTCTCTCTCTCTCTCTCTCCTACTCTGATTCTCCTTGCATTTATCTCTTCCATTCTCCTAATCTTATCTTTCATACTTCTGCTCTCATTCACAAGACATTCCACCACCTCTTTCAACTCATCTATCTTCCTCTGCAGGTCAGTCACTCTTAATCTAAATTCACTCTCCCAAACAAAACCATCTCTTAAACTTTCACAGTCACTCACATCTTCCACACTATCAACTATTATTTTCTCATTCATATATATCTTTTTTTCATTCTCTCCTATCACACTACTTGTCTTCCTACATTCATTCCCCGTTCCTGGAGCAACAAAGTCGGATATCAATATTTCTAATGCACTTATTTCCTCCAACTGCCTGCATTTTATGCATGTACGCTCTCCGCTCTCTTTCACAAGCCACATATCTAATTCCCGAGACGCATACATGCCACAAGTGCTGCATGCCACAAAGTCCCTTATGATATTGCTAATAATTGAGTTCTTAAATGGCGGAGGACTTGGCAATACGCCACTTGCGACTGCTGCTGAATCCGTCATCATTCCTTACTGCCGAGTAGCATAATCGTTAATTATTCAATTAATAAATTCCGTTAAATAAATGGAAAAAAAGTACAAACAATTACAAACAAAACAAAACATTTAAGTACACTAAATAAAATATAATAAAACTAAATATTATATTTAATAAAAATAAAATAAAACTAAAACTATACACTAAATAAATTATAATTAACTCTTGGATGAAAACATTATGTGAGTAGAATATGTGCCTACCATATTCTTGGGATTTTTAGACCATCATTATTATTAAGATTAGGGTGGATGCACCCTTATGCACACTTTGCCCATCTACTGCTTTCTGGTTTTTTGTGTGGAAAAATACTTGCAAGAAGGCACTATCATGGGCTTGCTGTTATGCCACCAATTGCTAGCTTTTATATGGAAATTTTTGAGCAATGTACTCTTGATTCCTTTACTTTTAAACCCAAAGTCTGACTTTGGGTTTCAAAGTAAAGGAATTAACTTCCTTTTCTTGATACACTTGTCACACATCTTCCTACCAGCAGTCTTTCCTTCACTGTTTAACCCTATGTGTAAGCCTATACATACTGGCCAATATATGCATATAAACTCTTACTACCACCCAGCATGAAAACTAGGTTTCATTTACACACTAAAAAACAGGGCTTTAAAGATTTATTTCAGTGAGCAAGCACTTAAGCTCGAATTAAAAATTAACAGCAATACCAAAAAATTACAGCAATAAAAAATGGCAACAGCAAAAAATACTATGAACAAAATTCTTCACAAGATTCCACTTAAAAATAAAAATAAACTATTATTTAAATGAAGGGGATATTAAATTCCATATTGTTTTAAAACCGAATAAGAAACTCAAAGATTGGAATCAGAGAGTTTCATGCCGTGGCGACTACCAGCGTGAGCAAATAGCGTGAGCACGTAGTCCTAGTATGTAGTACAAACTCGGGCAGCTCATAGCAAAGGTGGCAAAGTTCTGATCGCTATTCTTGGTATTTTCCATAATGTAAAAACACATTTCCTAGGAAATGTATGCTGTTATTACATTATAGTGGGAGTTCACTACCCAGACCGGTTTCAGCCTTTATTGAGACTTCATCAGTGAGTAGCTAGACCAAATTAATACCAAAGGGTATAGAGAAAAGAACTCATATACTCTGCTATATGAGTTGTCAAAAGGGTGCACCCATTAAGTTACTTAAATATAAAGAGCCAATCGGCTTCATTGCAGTGATATAAACATTATTTAAATTATGGGGATGTTAAATCCCACATTGTTTTAAAACCGAATAAGAAACTCAAAGATGAATCAGAGAGTTTCATGGGTATTAATTTGGTCTAGCTACTCACTGATGAAGCCTCAATAAAGGCTGAAACCGGTCTGGGTAGTGACCTCCCACCATAATGTAATAACAGCATACATTTCCTAGGAAATGTGTTTTTACATTATGGAAAATAGCAAGAATAGCGGTCAGAACTTTGCCACCTTTGCTATGAGCTGCCCGAGTTTGTACTACGTACTAGGACTACGTGCATTTGCTCACGCTAGTAGTCGCCGATACTTTTATAGTTTATACTATATTTGGCATGAAACTCTCTCTGATTCCAGTCTTTGAGTTTCTTATTCTGTTTTAAAACAATGTGGGATTTATTATCCCCTTAATTTAAATAATGTTTATATCGCCGAAATGTAGCCGTTTTGTTCTTTATATTTAAGTAAAAATAAACTAGATTAAAATGTCTTTTGCCATTTCACACATTAAAGGTATATCAGATAAAATAAACAGAATTCTACAGCAATACAACCTTAATGCCACTTTTAAACCTCCTGCCAAATTAAAAAACTTATTCAACTCCTCCAAGGATCCACTTCCTCCTCTGCCCTTCATGGAATATATCGTATTCAGTCTATGCGTAATTTATCTTGTATAGGTGAAACTGGATGCACTATTCCTATCAGGAAAAAGGAACATAAATGGCATGTTAAATTTAATAACTCTGGTAAATCTGGCCTTCCTGATCATGTCCTGAATACTCTTCACAGAATTGATTGGAAAGGTACCTGTTCATTACACCATTTGCATTCATACCACGAAAATGTGGTATGAATGCAAATTTAAAGAGGCTTGTGAAATTCTTATCAATCACTCTAATATTAACACTGATGATGGTTTAAACATCCCAAGAATATTGATATCCCATATTCTACCTGCATAACCTTTCGTTTTAAGAGTTTATTTTAAATTATAATTAGCACTTTTTAATCTAGGATTTAGCCTTAACACTGATGTTAAATTATTGATTAGGGGACCATTATTGCTCTATTAAAAGTATCGATTAGAATTTGGTACCTGATGTTATAAATAGGATATAGCTTTGGTATAGGATTTTTTCCTCTCCACTAGAGGTTAGGTCAGTAAAACAGTTGAGCAAATTAATATCACTCTGGCATACTGTTTGAAATATAGCTTGTCTCTGTATATGTGTATACTTCAGATGATGACCTTAATGTAAAGGTCGAAATGTGTTAGTAGATCAAAATAATTATTCTTAACATGGTTGTAATTTCCATAATTTTATAGAAATGAACAGAAGTGCTTAAGTGTTTCTGTAATTTAAGCATGAATTTTATTTAATTGATTATAAAATTTGTGATTCTTAAGTAATAGTTTTTTTTAAATTTATTCTCAGTAATTTTATTTGTTTCTATAGTGTATATTTGTTTATATTTTATTTATTTTTTATATATTTATATTTTTATATTTGATATTTTTATTTATTTATTTAATATATATTTATGTTTATATTTTATAGTTTATATATATTTGTTTTTATAGGTAAATAGAAGGATTTCTTTTCTCACTTATAGGTGATGAATTTTATTTGAAATGGCATTGTCTGAAAGACCATTTAGACTTTGGTTGAAATCTGAACCATTTATTGTGGGGACTATTCCACTTCCTCCTCATTACAAAATGTTGCCAAAGGTAATGAGCTTTTTTTATACTTTTAAAATACACCTGGTCGTTGACTTATGACCGTCTGCACGTACAACCACAAAAAAAATTAATTTATGAATAAATTAATAATAAATCAGGCAGCTGCACATATGATAACTATGGGATACGATAGTTATTGTATCGACGATACTTAAGGACAAAGAAAGAATTCGGGAAGCTGTGAAAGATTCCACACCTATGAAGCCTACAATTTTAACCAAGCAACGACAGGGACCCATCCATGAAATGGAGAAATTGTTGTTTATGTGGATGGAAGATTTAATACAGAAAAATTCACCCATGAGCCTTTGCACAGTGCAAGCGAAGGCTAGAAGTCTGTTTCAGAGTTTAAAATCACACGCTGGAGACGATTACGCAGAAGATGTTCAAGCAGTACGGGATGGTTTAAGCATTTTAAAAAAAGATTTGCTTTGCATAATGTACATGTCACAGGAGAAGCAGGAAGTGCAGATGAAGATGATCGAAGCAATCAACTTTAATGGCGAACGATTCACAAAGGTTGAATATCATTCAAGATGCTGTGCGTTGTTATCATGAGATATATGAAGAAAAAAGAAACAAACTGTTCAAACAAAGCATGTTCCTCATCAAGAGAACATCTCCTACCTCAACCCAAGAACATGACCCTGACGATCCACAATCCAGCACAAGCAAAGATTAAAAATTGATTTTGTAAATTTCATTTGTATTAATTTTTACATTAATTTTAGATTGTATTTTTGTGTTTACAGTATAGTATGTACAGTGTTATTTTTCACATTATGATAAAAAGATTAGAAAGGTTAAAGAATACTGTTAATAAATATGTGGCCGACATACGACCAGATCGACTTACGACCTGTCAGCCAGAACGGAAGTCAGTTGTAAGTCGATGACCAAGTGTATATGCTTTTTTCAGCAGCATCTTATGAAATGTAAGGTTTAATATTGGAGCATCATTGTAGTTAAAATGCTCTCATTAATTAACTTCATAAAATTGCATTTCAAAAACTGAAACTAAACTATTATATACCAGTTTACTGACTGGAGAACTATAAAATACATTATAGGTCATTATTGTTTACTATGATTTATATGTTAACTGCCTTCAAGAACAGTGTAGCGATGATATACTTTGGTTTCAAAGGCCTGGGTTCAAATCATGTCTATGATACCTTGCATCATATCTTTAGGGCTTTTCGCCTGAAGTAAGTTAAATGGTTTCATATAGAGGTAGTTGGATTTTTCTTGAAGAAACATTTTTTTTTCCTACATGCAGGCAAGCTGGCCAGACAGTATGTGCAGATAGACTGCACTGTAGATCTTTGCCATAACAGGTCATTGAGCCTATGAATGATGTTCTTATGTGATAAGATTAGATGGTTATCATCATCATACTTATTCATTATTGGTTTGTTCCATATCATTTTCATCAACACTGCTGATGTTAATTTCCTTCAGGAAGATTTGATAGACTTTTGACTTGGAAAAAGGAGTGGGGTTGTAGTTTTAATATTAATAAATATAGTAATAAAGTGCTGCATTTTGGATTTGGAAGCAGAAAGCTGTGTACTGTGATGTTGATGGCACTGTGCTGCAGGAAGTGGATGAGATTAAAGTTCTGGGAGTGATCTTTGACAGTACACTCAAGTTTAGAGGGCACATTGCAAGTTTTGCAAAGACTGCGTGTCATAGTGATGCTATGATAAAAAGTACACTAATATGTAGGATAAGGAGATGGTTGTGCCACTATATAAAGCACTGGTCAGACCACACTTGGACTTTGGTCTTCAGATTTAGTCACCTGGTTTTCATTGTGATGTAGAAATATTGGAGAGGATCTAGAGATGACTAAGACAATATTAGGGCTCTGGATTGTTGGCTATAAAGAGAGGTTGAATGAAAGTGGATTCCAGAGTTTGGTGGAGAGGAGGAAAAGAGTTATGATAGAGATGTTTAAGTTAGTGAAGGGATTTTATCAGATTAATCCAGAGGAGATTATAAAAGGAGTAGAAAGCGAGAGGAGAAGAACTAGAGGCCATCCCTGGAAGTTATGTAAGAGTGTGGTGAAGAGGCATCTGAGGAGTTGATTTCTTACATGGGGAATTGCAGATGAATGGAATACATTACTGGAATATGTTGTTAATGCAGGGAGTGTTCAAGATTTTATGATTCAGTATGATAAATATATTGTTAGTTCAATGATCTTCCTACAGTGAGTCTGCTGACATCTTGGAGGGTGTAATAATAGTAATAATAATCATACTCGTTGACTATCATTTTATTTTTACTGCAAAAAATTTTACTGCAAAAACAGAAAAGGTAGGCAATGATATTATGATCAGTTTCATTAATGATTTTTTAATACTTCTTAATTTCAAGAGAGTTGTAGCCAAAATCAAAAAACAAACAAACAAAAAAAACCTTCAAATTTTAATTTATTCTCCTGAATAAGCGTGTGGACAGACTTATGTGTTCATCGAACATGTTGTTTATTTTTTAATGGTATATATTAGAACACAGAAAGTAAGTAAATAATTAATTTATTAACTTATTGCTGATATTTCGCTGATGTTATAACCAGCATCTTCAGAGCACAAAAACACAGTTTGTCACAATACGCGAGACTATAACAATATGGTGTAATCAACGGACTAGTTAAACAAAATTGTAGCAGCAACACAAAGACTAGAGTCTTGATTTTTGGCACCCTCTATCTGAAAAAAAAAAAAAAAATTGTAGCTATCACATAAGACTAGAGTCCTAAAAAAAAAAAAAAAAAAAAAATAGTTTTTTTCTTAAGATGACTGTCTCCCAGATCTTAGGCGAGTTAATACAGCCATATTTGTTGAGATTTGGAGTGTGTTTCAGGGCTTCTGTCGCCTCTAAGAACAATCTCTCTGACTTGTAAGACTTCTGTGTAGTACTTTTGTGTTTTTCCAGTTGATCCTGTGTGCAGGGGTATCGAGAGCATGGTCTGCTAGGCCTGACTTGCCATATTGATAATTCTGGACGTATCTTTTGTGTTCGCTGATGCGGATGTTCACAATTCTTCCTGTTTGACTGTAGTAGGCTTGATTACATGAACAGGGTACTTGGTAGACTCCTGGATGTGATAAAGGGGGAATGCTGTCCTTGGGTGAGCAGATAAGGCTTACTAATTTGCTACATGGTCTGAATGTAGTGCGTAGTTTGTTTATTAAGAATTCTTGAAATCTTATCGGACATGCCTTTAATATATGGGATGGTGACTGTTTTGTTGTAGTTCTCTGTGGTGGAGGGTGGGAGGGGTTTCTTAGGAGCGTTTAGTATTCTGTTTATCTTATGTGGATTATAGCCATTGGCCTTATATATATTATAGTGTTATATATTATATATATTGGCCTTATATTATAGTCTGCCCTTCCTGGATACACTTATCACACGTCTTCCAGATGGTTCCTTATCATTTTCAGTTTTTAGAAAACCCACACATACAGGGAGATACTTACACAAACAATCACACCATCATCCTTCTCAACAATATGGCATTTTAAAAACGCTAACCTATAGAGTGAGAGCAATCTGTTCCAACGACAATGCTCTTGCTGCTGAACTGGCCCACTTACGCCACACCTTCTTGGCCAATTTGAGAGAGAGCTGGATCTGATGATAACATCTATGAACTTGGCAGTAACTAAGGTGGCCACATTGCCTCCATCTAGGTGATCATGTGGTCTTGACTTAGGAGATTGCCAGATCGGAATTTTCAGCTAAGAGGTATGTGTGGAATTATAAAGCAGATGACTATAACAAACTGAGTGCCAACTTGGAGCAGTGCAATGGCACAAGAATCTGGAGGGGAAATATGTTAGCAGTGCATGGGAGCTGGTTAAGGCACATTGAAGAAAGCAGTATCAGACTCCCAGAGTATGTAGAATAAATCAGGTAAGGGTTGGATGAGTGGCATCAATAAACATAAGTTACAAAAAAAGAAAAAAAAATTTTTTTTAAGTACATATAATCTAGCAATTGACAAGTGTCATATTTCTAGAAATGAAGAAAGATTTGCCAATAAGTGAATAACATGATTGAGAGAGTAAGCATTGCCAGTGTATTATAAAGAGAAAAGTGATCAAGCTTATACTGTCCCAAACACTGGCAAAAAGGGTATGGTAAGGAAGCAAAAGAAGATTATGAGAGTAAACCAGCTGAGCAGGTCAAAGAATGTTCCTGTTTGGCAAATAAAAGGAAGAATGACTTTGACATATATGCTGATGGTAGGGAGATAACAGAGTGGATAAAATAGTTCAGTTACTGAGTGATCATTTTGCAAGAGTGTGTCATCCTGGCAGAGATATTGCAGGTGCCAGATGCGACACTGATTGATGTGAGAACAGCAAGATGAATTGGAGATGCTTAGCATATTGCATAACTTGAATGCAAATATGGTCATGGAATATCACCATTGCATAAAGGAGGTTCTGAGACAGAGGCAGCAAATTACAGGTCGGTATCTCAGGAGTGGTAACAGCTAAGTTATTGGCAATGTCGATCACAGACAGAATTGAGGAATGGGTGATGGTCAAGAATGTGATACTCGATGGACAACATGATATTGGAATGGGCAGGTCTTTTTTAAGTAATTTGCTCACTTTATTATAATAAAGTAATTTTACTCAAAGCTGCTCACTGATGAAGCCTCAATAAAGGCTGAAACTGGTCTGGGTAGTGACCTCCCACCATAATGTATAACATCATACATCTCCTAGGAGATGGGTTTTACATTATGAAAAATACTAAGAATAGTGATCAGAACTTTCTCCACCTTTGCTATGAGTTGCCCGAGTTTGTACTACGTACTAGGACTACGTGCATTAGCTCACGCTAGTAGTTTCCGATACTTTTATAGTTTACCATACTATATTCGGCATGAAACTCTTTGATTCTAATCTTGAGTTTCTTATTCGGTTTTAAAACAATGTGAGATTTAATTCCCCTTAATTTAAGTAATTTTATTCACTTTGTATAATAAAGTGAGCAAATTACTTAAGAAAGACCTATCCTTTGCAATACCATGTCCATAGAGTATCACATTCCTGACCGTCACCCATTCCTGAATCATATTCCTGAATTCTGTGATTGATATCACCAATACCTTACAACTCCTGAGATATGAAGTTGGTAATTTGGCCAAGAGTATGGCTGTTGAACAGATAGTAAAGAGTAGTGTACGAGGGTGGTCTGAAAAGTTTTTGGCCTCAACCATAGATGGCAACACTGTCGGCAAGATTTTTTTTTTTCTAAGTTGGTACATCTGTCATAAGCATCCATGTGAAATTGCAAATCATTCTATCAAGTAGTTTGTTTTATACAGCCATCTGAAGCAAAAGTGTTGTCTGTATCCCTAAATTGATAAAATTGAGTATCATGCGATTATAAAATTTTTTGTAAAAGAAGGTTTAATGCCAAAAGAAATTCATTCGAAGTTTATAAAAGTTTATGAGCACTCTTTTCCTTAGTTTTTGACAATTAAGAAATGTGCTACTGAGTTTAGTGACCGTACCAGTCTTGAAGATGATCCACGTTAAGGACGTCCAAAAAGTGTAACAACACCAGAAATCGTTGATCGAGTGCACGATATGGTATTGGATGACTGGCGAGTCAAAGTGCATGAAATTGCTGAGACTATAGGCATTTCAAGAGAACATATAGGATATATTTTGCATGAAGAATTGCAAATGAAAAAGCTTTGCGAAGATGGGTGCTATGCTTGCTCACAACAGATCAAAAACTCACTCGCATGAAAATTTCTGAACAGTGCTTGGAACGTTTTAACAAGAATAAAACTGATTTTGTGCGTCAATTTATTACTATGGATGAGACTTGGATTCACCATTATACACCAGAATCCAAACAGCAGTCAAAACAGTGGACAGAAGCCGGTTGTTCAGCGCCAAAGAAGACAAAGTTGGTTCCATTAGCAGGAAAGGTTGTGGCATTGGTGTTTTGGGATGCTAAAGGCATTTTGTTTATTAATTATCTTATCTTGAAAAGAGTAAAACAGTAACTGGGGAATATTATTCCGATCTTTTAACCAGACTAGACGAAAAAATTTGTGAGAAAAGACCCGGTTTGCAGAAGAAAAAAAATCATCTTTCACCAGGACAGTGCACCTGGCTACAAAGGTGTTTTTGCAGTGGGAAAATTAAAACATCTGCACTATGAATTGTTGGAAAATCCACTCTATTCCCCAGATTTGGCTCTCTCTGACTTCTATCTCTTCCCAAAAGTAAAACTCTGCCTCGCTGGTCAGTGTTTTTCTTCGAATCAAGAAGTGATTGCAGCTGTAGAGGGTATTTTACAGATCTTACTGAGAACCACTACTGGGATGGAATAATGGTGCTGGAGCATCACTCGAATAAATGTATTAGTCTTAAGGGAGATTATGTTGAATAATAAAAATAATTTTGAAATTATAAATTCGTTTTTTCATTGTTAAGCCAAGAACATTTCAGATCACCTTCGTATGAGAAATTGAATCCAGGAGAAGGTGGGTGATTAGTGGCATACAGAGTAGAGTTTTGTACAAGTGCTGTTGCTGTTTAATTTATACATCAGTAACATAAATGATTTAAAGGGAAATATTGTAACACTTACAAAACATTTCATGAAAGCTGCTCACTGCAACTTCTGTGCTTCCATCTCTTCGTTCCCCAGATGTTAATATTAATTTACGGATAAATAATGTAACTCTTACAAAACATTTCATGAAAACTGCTTGCTGCAACTTCTGACATCATTCTTCTCTTCCAGCTGCTGCATAAATGATCATGATCGAGACAAATCGCCATCTTTTTTTTACTGAGAACTTCTGTTCTGAGGTTATCTTACTCCTTTTCTTAAGAGGCAGAGATGTGATCTTGAACGTTCTTAGTCATCTCTACACTATATTGTACTCAGCTGCATGGGGCCAATTCAGAGATGGGGCTATATAGCCAATTCAGAAGAAAAAAAAAAGAAAGGAATGGGGTGATAAGATTTACTGTCAAACTATCAATCTGTTGCTCTTAACTCAGTGCTGTCTAAAGTAATGGAGAAAGGCATCAACAACCAATCAATTCATGATCACTCGGATGGATTTTGCCAGTCAAGATCCACAACAGATCCTCTTACTTATATCACCTACTGCTGGGCATATGCGTGGAAAGATTTGGAGAAATCGGTGCTGTTGCACTCGACACAGGGCTTTTCAGCAGATTGCTATCTTGTGGTTTGTCTTCGTCCCTTTGTAATTGGTTTGCTAGTTATCACTAGTGTCGTTCACTGTGTGTAATGGTGGGAGTGTATTCATCTTCACATTTTTGGTCTAATGCTTGTTCCTTAGGTTGCTCTCTATTATCTCACCCAACTCTCTTCTTCATGTACATAAATCACTTTCTCTCACTGATCTGAATCCTTGTTGAGTTTTGCTGATCATGCCACTCACCTTACTCCCATGAACCTTGCAGTGCTCAAACATCTCAGGTTTCAAGATCATCTACAATAAGAATCTTGAACACTCGTATTCACACCATCCTTCAGTGGAGTGATAACAACCTAGTCACTTTCACTGCTTCTAAATGCAGTTTTGTCACTTTCCTCTCAAAACAATTTCTTCTCATAAATAAAAATAAAAAAAAATCTGCTGATGTCATTTATTCTCTATAGATAGTAGGTGAGGCTGTTTTAGGGCTAACTTTTGGAACTGAGGGGTTATTTCAGTCTCGCTGACCCAAGACTAAGACCGTCGCTAATTATAAACAACATTCAACAAAGAGAGGGAGACATGTCGCTATCTTGTAGTCCCTAACCCTAATTCAGTATATTATTTGTCTGAAATAGCATTGGTTCCATTGTCAGTTTTCTTAAGTTTACTGGATGAAAAACCAGAGTTTCTTGGAGAAAAAACTTGCTTACTCATGTCTGAGATTGACTAACTCATGAACCAGTTGAAGGATAGAAAAAATTCCTCTAGTCAGTAACTAGAATCAAACTGAGAATGCCTTTCTTCAGGTGGCCTAGCACTATGGGTACAAACATGATTCCACATGACTACATAGACCCTATGCCTTTGTCACCTTTTTTTCACTCAAGATGTTATTTTTCATTTGTCCAGCCATTGAATCTGTAAGTCTTGCAGTAAGGATTATACATTGACTATTCATAGCTGTATTTTTCAGGAAATTACAATAGGGATCAATATATTAACTAAACTAAATTTAATTAATACTTCCAATATTTTGCCAAGATCAAATTGCTATCATCAGGAACATAAACATAAGATATATGCACGCAGCACTACACTAAGTAATGAACATGAAGCATGTCAACAAAGAGTAGGCCTGAAGTCCAAAATAGTGCCCTCTAGTGGACTAATTGGCCATCATTGGCTGTTGGCTGAAGAGCAGAGGATGAGAGCTTCCCAAATTTGGGACAGTTTCATGCAATCAAATTTATTGAGGTTAGGATAGTTTCTTAAGGCAGAAGCATATTCAAAGAAAAGTCTTTTGTATTTATATTTGCTGTGATGGAGTATAGTGACTTTTTAGAGCATATTCTATAGTGACGGTAGGTGTCTAAAGCATGATTAGCAAGTCCTGAGTGGCTGTAGTGATGGACTTGGTTATAGTCCTTATGTTTGGCAATTCTGATGTTGACTGTACTGCCTGTTTGGCATTGGTAGGATAGTTTACAACTATAAGAGATCTATTAAGTTTAGGGACTGTGGCGAGCAGATAAGAGA
This sequence comes from Typopeltis vanoorti, assembly GCF_054136105.1. Taxonomy (NCBI): domain Eukaryota; kingdom Metazoa; phylum Arthropoda; class Arachnida; order Uropygi; family Thelyphonidae; genus Typopeltis; species Typopeltis vanoorti. Next base: position 29,581,370 of record NC_143564.1, on the reverse strand, counting down.
TGCTAATTTTTTATATGGTCTGTAGGTTGTTAAATGTCGCATAATATCACATCCTGTTTATGAATTTTAGGAAGTCCTTATATATGGGTAGGGGTCTAGAATTATATGGTTTTAGTTTATTAGTAAGTTTAAAAGTTTTATTTTTTTAAAGATTTTTGTTAATTTTTCAGTTGTACCTTGGATATATGGAATAGTGATAGCTTTGGTATAGTCTTTGATCTGAAGAGGATGCGTGGCTTTGGGATTTTAATATTTTTTGAATATGATAGGAATTGTAGCCATTGGCTAAGAAGATTTTGTGAAGGTGGTCAAGTTCATTGGAGAGGGCACTGTTATCTGAACTAATTAATTTATCCCTGTAATATAATGTTTTAATAATTCCATAATGTTGGGAGGAGGGATGATGTGACTATGAATATATCTACCAGTGTGCTTGGGTTTTCTGTTAACAAATAATGTCAGAGATCCATCAGGCTGACATGTAATTACAGAGGCTCTCTAGGAAGGGGAGATTATTGTCATTTTCTTTTTCTAATATGAACTGGATCCATTTACAATTTGGCATAATATCACATTTTGTTTATGAATTTTAGGAAAAAAAAAAAAAAAAAATATATATATATATACACACACACATATATATACACAGGTGGGGATCTAGAATTGTATGGTTTTAGTTTATTAGTAACTTCAACAGGCCAGTAGGTGACTTTTTTAAGGAGTCTGTGAAGTGATCTGATCGACCTGCCTTCCCTAAGACTATGACCCTACCGATATACAGATCAGATCACTTCGCAGTCTCCTTAAAAGGTCACCTCCTGGCATGTTGAGGTTATTATTTTTATGATTATATAATGGTTTCTCCATGGAGTCAGGACTCATCAAGGGAGACCCCTCTATTGACACATTAGCCATTATTCACACAATACCTATCATACCGCTCCTTAAACTCATTCACAAAGTGCTCACAACCATCTGTGGCAATGCATTCCACTCATTTATCACCCTCCAAGCAAAAAATCTAGTTCTAACACTCTTGTTAACCACACTTTTACACAATTTCCGAGAGTGACCTCTCATTCTCTCCCCTCCTGCACTGTACTGAAAAACGTTATCCATGTCAATCCTATAAAATCCTTTAATACTTTATATGGTTCCATCACATTATTAATAAACTTAAACCATGTAATTCTTTCTAGATCTCCCCCTCCCATATTTATGGACTACCTAAATTCATAAACAGAATGTGCCATTATGCCCAATTGTAAACGCCATTGCTTCACCCACATACAAATTAGCTAAATATTTAGCAAAAGTGCTTTTCCAATATACAGGCAACACCCCTCACACAAAAAAAAAAAAAAAAAACTTCACCCAACTTTAAAGCCAGTATAGAAAATCTCACCCTCCATCATTCTGACATTATTGTCAGTTTCTATATATCCTCTCTGTTCACCACTGTCCCACTTAAAGACACATTAGACCTTATTCAAATTAATTCAAATTAAAAATTCAAACTGTTTAAGTTCACTATGAACTCTGGCTATTTTGTTTGGATTTGGCAAGGAAAATTCTACAAACAAATAGAGGGGACAGCCATGGGCTCTTCACTTTCTCCTTCTCTGGCTAATTTTTTCATGAAAACAGTTGAAGAGAAAGCTCTTAACTCTGCCCCATACAGATCCACTGTTTTGGTTATGCTTTGTTGATGATGGGGTCTCCATTTGGCCTCATGGCCTGGATGCTCTCAACATATTTTTAACACACCAAAACAATCAGCATCCCAGGATCCAGTTCATATTAGAAAGAGACAATGACAACAGTCTGCCCTTCCTAGATACTTTAATTACATACTAACTGGATTTATCCCTGGCATTCTGTTTACAGAAAACTCAAACACTCAAATATATTAATAAACGGTCACATCATTCCTCCTACCAGCAGTATGGAATTATTAAAACTTTATGTAACAGAGCTAATTTAATTTAGTTAACTAATTTAACTAAATTAATTAATTAAGTTTAGATAATTATTATTATTAGGTGACACCTCCAGAGAGAGTCCAGACTCATCAAGGGAGGGCACCTATTAAACAACTCTTCATTTCTACTACTTAATCCACCAACTACAGCAAACTGCTACTACCATCATCATCTATACCAATGCAATCTACTGCCCACCACCACTAGTATTTTTTGTCTGTAAATTGTGTCTGTTCTTAAGGCTGATTTGTCTGTATGTGGGATGAAAAACTTGAGTTTCCAGGAGAAAAACCCTACCTTCTCCACTGAACTTGACCATCTTCACAAAACCTTCTTAGCCAATGGTCATAATTCCTATCGTATTCAAAAAATATTAAAACTTCAAACCCACACATCCTCTCCCCTTTTCCAGAACAGAGACTATTCCAAAGCTATCACTATTCCATATATCCAAGGCAGAACTAAAAGACTAACAAAAATTAAAAAAAAAAAAAAAAAATCTTTTAACTACATGTAGATCGTATAAAAAATTATCATCCCTTATCTGCTCGCCACAGTCCCTAGACCTAAATGGTGTGCACCAGCTCTCTTGTAATTGTAAACTATCCTGCTATTGCCAAACAGACAGTACAGCCAACATCAAAATTGCTGAACTTAAAGGACTATATCTATTTCCATCACTACAGCCATTCAGAACTTGCTGACCTTGTTTTAGACCCTTACCATAGAATATGCTGGAAAAAAGTTTCTCTACTCCATTACAACAAATATAAATACAAAAGACTTTTCCTTGAATCTGCTTCTGCCTTTAGAAACTACCCTAACCTTAACAAATTTGGCTGCATGAAACTGCCCCAAATTTGGGAAGCTCTCATCCTCTGCACATCAGTCCAGCAGTCAAGGACACCCAATTTAGCCCACTGGAGGGCACTATTTAGTTGACATGCTTCATCTTCATTAGTTACTGTAGTGCCTCTGTGCACATATCTTATGTTTTTGTTCGCTGGTAATGCCAGTTTCACTTTACTGAATTATTGGAAGTATTAATTAAACTAATTTTAGTTAATATATTAGTCCACATCGTGATTTCCTTAAAAATACAGCTCTTTGATCTGTATAGATCTATCCAGTCTTGGAATACTGCTCTCACTTTTGAGATGATGTATTTAAATCCTCTCTAAAATTATTGATTGGGTTTAGAGATAGTGAGGTTATTTTTTCTCTTTATAAGGGTTTAATAAGACTGCATCTAGACTGTGTAATGTGTAAGATTGTTGAAGGGTGTGATTAACAAGAGGTGTTAGGAGTACAATTTTTTTCTTGGAACTTGCTAATCAAAAAGTCGGAGGTTTGAATTCTGCATAATGTCTGAATGTATGCAGTATTTTAAATTGATGTTAAAAGTTTTTTACCTTGGTTCTGCTATACATTAAAGATACCAAGAAATTATATACGTGGTTTTAATCCTTTACCCAAGGAAGCAAAACAATGTTCAGCATGTGATTTCACATCCAAAACTTTGTTTTGCTTCCTTGTGTAAATGATTAAAACGAGCATGTAATTTCTTGGTATCTTTTAATGTATTTTAAATGAAATTTCCCTATTAACTTTTATGGGTGATCTTCATTGTGCATTAGAAGTATCTTTGATGAACATCAAGAAAATGAAAGTACCATCATCCATTTAAGGACTGAACTTTGCACATTTTGAAAACTTTAATGCCTTAAATTGATATTTGTATATTATATTATATTATATTTGGTATTCTAATTGGGTAAATGAAAAGATTTCCTGTCATCTCTCCCCTTTGTTTCTCCTTTTCTTTTTCAGAGTCTTACTAGAATCTTGTGTAAATGCACTTTCAGTATAAAGAAAAAATGATTATTTAGCAGCTAGGCATAGTAACAAGGTTTAATAATAAAGACTAATGTGTGTTGTTATCTGCATTTAATATTTTAACTTTGTTTTTACTCCCTTAGAGGAATAAAAGACAACAAACGATTTGCATTTTTATTTTGTTTTTAGTACTTGAAGAGGATTATAAGCTATCATAAAAACAGAAGTAAGAACTTTGCCTTTTTAAGGTAATGAAAAAAAAATGTGCATATGTATGTATGTATATATATATATTAATTGAGGTATTCTTTTCCTTACTTAATTTCATCTTTTGTTTAGATAAATAATAAGTTGCCTATTATTCAATTATTTTAATAATCTATTATTTGGTCCAGAGATAATTCTTGGACCTTTAGTTGTCATTTGACATGTATAATGCTATGCATTAAGGGAAGGGTCACTCCCAGATAGATATCGAGGGCTTTTTTAGATTTGAACTTGAGTTTAAATTTCATGCCATTTGGTAATATTTCTGTACATCAACATCTTTTAAGAAAGGCCAGCCTGATTAATTCTCTAGACCAATGGTTCTTAACCTTCTCAAAGTTACAGAACAGAACACTTTTGATTATAAGAAAAATTTGGGGAACACCAAAAGCATAAGGATCATAAAACTAATAATAAAAATATTCATGGATTTGCCTTTTATAAAAATGGGACTTATTTTAATGCAATACTTAAGCTTGTCTGCTTTTGCAGATCTCAGCAATATCAGGTCTAATGTGATATAGTTACCCTCATCTCTTTGTCTATATTAGCAAGTCTTTCATGCTTTTTAATTTTTATATTGCTTAATATTGAGAAACCAAGCTCACACAAATGTGATGTTGAAATCTGTAAAAAAAATTTCAGTGCCCTTGTGGAGAGAGCTGGGCATTCGACTTGAACAAAAATCCAAAATTCCTCAAGAGTTATTCCAGAGAATTTTCATTTTTAGAGTACGATCCATTGACAAGGTAACAAATTGTTCTTCTTGTAACAAAAATTCACAACTCGATATATTAACTGTGCCAATTGGATTTCATATCCAGTCATACTTATGTGTATTTGAGGAAGGAAATATTGTTAAATGTTCTATTATACCAGAAATAATTTCCTCAACATTTTTATTATGGAGCGAAGGAAACATATCGACTGTATATTTTTCTGATATGCAGTTTTTCCGAAGATATACTTTTTTTTCTGAAGAGCCGACAATTTGTCAGTGGATGTCAAAATATTTTCATTTTTCCCTTGGATACTTCTATTAACGCTATTTAAGTATGCCATTTTTATTTAGTTTTAATTAAATATGCCATTTTAGCACACCAAATATCATTTTGAAAACATTTTACAAAAGCATCTGTACCTTCATTTTGAAAAGGCCAATAATTCATTCTTAAGTTCTAAAATTTGGAATAGCAGTTTACCCCTGGATAACCATCTTATTTCAGTGTGCAAAAGCAAAGATTCGTACTTGGCTTCCATAAATATGCAAAGTTTTTTAAAAAGGTATGCTTTTAAAGGTCTTGACTTGATGTAATTTACCATATTCACAACTCTGTGCAAAAAAACTGTTTAGATATAATATTTGGGTTTATTTTCTTTGCAAGGGTAATAAATCCTTTAATGGAGCCTACCGTTGGAGCACTGTCCATACAAATTCCTACACACAGCTCCCATGAAATTTTAACATTTTCTAAATATGACTTAATAGAGTCAAAAACATATCTTGTTCTGTTGTACATTCGGCAAGTTCTCTGCAGCATAGAAATTGATTCAGTATTTCGTTTTCATTAATGAAACGAACAAATCCTAGTATATGAGCTTTACTGCTAATGTCAGTTGACTTGTCAATTTTTAAAGCATATTGTTGTTTGGAAAGTTTATTGGTAGCTGCAAACACATGACCTATAAACGATATTCTATTGGTTTAGAAGTCAATGTGCACAGCAGTGTTCAGCTGTTAGGATCCAGAGTAGACAATTACACTCAGAACGTGTCATGTGACATCTTTCACCAGCGGAACACTTGTAATCAGTTTACGGAACACAAGCGTTCCAGGGAACACCAGTTAAGAACCACTGCTCTAGACAAAGTTTCAATTTATCATCATGTTTTGCCTTGCAAGCTATATATTTACCATGAATAATCATACTGCTTGTGTCAAGGTTTAAGTGCTAGGAGAAACTCATGTTAGAGGCTTAATGGAATAAAACAGCACTGAGAAAGGATTATAAATGTTAAAAAAGTTTAATTTTCTTGACCATAAAGCTCTGGAATGACTTTTAATGGGATTATATTGATCAAGTGCATATAATAAACAACTATGTTATACCAACTAGTTTCACCAACTAAGGCTGTTGGCATCTTCAGGGTACATAACTGATGTAAGGGCACTAAAAAGTAAAAAAACTGTTACAAACTATAATCAACCGATTCCAATTATATTAGACAAAAAACAGAGCGCGTACAATACATGCATAGAGCGTGCATGATCTCACTTGTTGTTATTTAGGAACGTTCTATAGTTGGCACTGTAATTCAGTTCTGGTGAGTTCAGAGATTCTAATAAGGGTCTTCCAGATCACAGGCAAGATTAGTCCTTGGTTCCTGTTAAGGTTTTGTATACAGCGGGTAACTGCTGTGGCCTCTTTAAAAATTCGGGAGTGGAAGTCTTCCTCTGTAAAGAATTGCACTTCTATCTCACACTATGGTATGGTTCGTTCTTGAGAAATGAAAAGCTAACCCCGATTTTTCTTCTCTGTTATTATTGACATTACCTATGTGTTCTTTTTGCCTAATTTCAAGGCTCCTTGAAGTTTGCCCGATGTAATTCAAGCCGCACAAGCAGGGTATGTTTGTAAACTCCAGCATATTTGGAGAAAGGATGGCTATCTTTTGGAGATATTAAGAATTGCCTAATCGTTTCTGTAGGTTTAAAGGCCACTCTTATTTTATGTGGTCTAAGGAGTCTTGCAATCTTATTTGAAACTGTCCCTAAGTATGGAATGACAATGGTAGAAATATAACGTATGTCATCTCGTTGTCTTTGTTGGGGTTCAGAGAAAGTATCTTGTAAAAGAGTTTGAGGAAATCCATTCATGGTAAGGTTGGTAGATATCAGGGATAGTTCTTCCTGGAGGTCTTGTTGATCTGTTGTAAGGAGAGAGGCACAGTTCTTCAGCATGTGAACAATACTAAGTTTCTGAGAAATGTGGTGGGAGGAAGTGAAATGTAAATAATGTCCTGCATTGGTAGGTTTGTGGTAAACTGAGAGGTTGGTACCACCATTCGTAAGCTTCTTAATTAAAGAGTGAAATGATAATTGGTTATCTTTTTCAAGTTCCAGAGTGAATTTCATTGTGCGGTGTAAAGACTTGATCTTGTTAAGAAAGTTGAACAGGTCCTTTTTTTGTGTGGTTCCAAACAATAAAGATATCTACCACATATCTCCACCATACTGTGGGGTTAGGGTCTGTTTCAGATAAGATTTTACTTTCAAAATCCTCCATAAAGAGAGCACAAGATGGAGAGAGGGGGGCTACCCATTGCAAGGCCAGTCAATTGCTGATATATGGTTTTATTCCATACGAAAAAGTTTGATGTTAAACAATGATGAACGGAGAAGACATTACATTCATTAGAAACAAGACATTACTTCTGAGATAATAAAATAACATTAAATGTTATTTTATTATCCCAAGACCCCATGGAGTCACAGACTCATCTAGGTGGTCCCTTTTGTTATACATGCAGCTCATCATCTCGTGTCTTAAACACATTCAAATTCTCAAATTCTCTGTAGGCAATGCGCACTCTCAGGCAATGCATTCCAATCATTCACAACTCTCCATGCAAAAAACCTGCTTCTCATTCCCCTGCTCCCATCTCCTTATACAGTAGTGAACAAATTAATCCTAACAAGCTGAATTTTCTTCAAGTTTTTGGTTTGCAATAGTGTTGTGCATTTTTAATAGTGTAAACAAGTTTCCATTCATATTGTTTTATTCATTTTGTGTAGCTATAAAATGGATACATCTCCAAGAAAGCATTCAAAAATATGTTCTCTTTCTCAGCACACATCCATGACTCAAATGCAAATTGTCAATGAGTGTGGTATTGGTTCAGATGCTGTTAATCCAATTTTAAAGAGGTTTAGGGAGGCAGGTACCTTTTTTTCCTGACAGAAAAGGAAAACTGTAGGCAAAAAAGGGAAACCACACTTACTCAAGATCATTCACTAGTTAGGAAAAGCAAAATGAATCCAAGATTGTCTGCTATAGACTTAAATAGAGACTTGGCAGCTAGTGGAATTAATGTTTCTGACATGACACTCTGTCGAATATTGTTGGAAGCAGGAAAGACTATACACAGATCAAAAGAAACAACTGTTGATGAAGGCTATGCAGAAAAAGACACTCCAGTGGAAAAAATTGTACAAAGATTGGACTGGTGAGAAGTGGAAAAAGGTCATACTTTCAGATGAGAGCCATTTCTTTTTACAAGGAGAGCGAGTACTCTGTTCACAAATCAGCAGCTGAGAAGAGTTCTCCCACCTTCAAGCTCCTAAACATCCAGCTAAAAAAGATGTTCTTGGGTTGTTTTACACATGACAGTCCATGATCACTTGTGCCTGTTGAAGGTATGACAAAAACTGACCAGTTTATAAAAATATTTCCTACAGATCTAGAAAGACAAAGAACTCATCTTTCAATAGGATCTCTCTCTCTCCATGCCACACTTCAAAAAAAGTGAATGAGTTCCTCAAAAATCACAACAGTGATTTTCTCACTGGCCTAATCAGTGCCTTATACAATTGAATCAGAATCTTCTTAAGTCAGTATCCTCTTCTCCATCATTCCTAGTATTGGTTGTGTTGTCCTCTAAATTTCTGATCCTTATTCATCATCGCCCTAATATCACTTATTTCCTCCACCTCCAAATATATATTTCCTTTAAGAGTAAATTCCACATCCCATCTTTCTTTCCATATTTTAAAACCTTACATTTTGCAACATTGAACTGGCATCCCCCACCCCTGTGGCCATTCACTCAGTCTATTCAAGTCTTCTTGTAAGGTCACAACATCTGCTCTACTCCTCATAGTTCATTCCAACTTTGCATCATCTGCAAACCAAACAGCTGTATATCCCCATTCAATTCTTCCCAAATATTATTAACATACAGGTTAAAGAGCAATGACTAAAACAGACTCCTGATGCACACCACTAGTGACTTTCCTCTTCTGGGATATTGTTCCCCTATACACAACTATTTGTGATTCTTATTTGACAGCCAGTGTCCAATCCAGTGCACTAGTCTAATAATTAATCCCATTTGCTCTAGTTTGACTATCAACTTGTCATACAGTAATCTATCAAATGCCTTTGCAAAGTCTAAAGTATACTACTGTGTTTCCATCTCCTGCATCCAGTGCTGCTGCCTTATTGTAATAAGTGAGCAAATTAAACCTTACCTCCCTTTAGCAAATCCATGCTGTATATCAAAGATAATACCACTGTTCTCAACCCAATTCTGGATCCTGATTCTCACCAGTCTTTTCACAACACTTGACACAGATTGGGTCTATAATTTGATGCTTGATTTCTGTCACCTCCAGAAGTGGTACAATCTTGCCTTCCTTTCACTCCTTTGGAACCTGACATCCAGTGTCAAAGCAGATGTCAACTCCCTGGTACGTTACTTGAAAATACACAGTGATATATCATCAAGTCTCACAGCCTTGTTATCAAGTTTGCTTAATTCCCCATATTCTCATTCCCCAGTCTCTCCTCCTCATCATCCACTGCTCTCAAACTCTCCATGATGTCACATTCACAAGGATGAAATACCATTATGAACTGTTCATTAAATATCTGAACTATATCCTCTGCATCAGTTGTCCTTATACCATTTTCTCCAATCAGGCCATCTTACCATAATTGTTCTTATTTTTGCTGGCTACATATCGAAAGAATTCCCTGCGATTTTTTTGGCTTCATTAGCTAACTGCTCCTCATACTGAACTTTTGCTACCCTTACCAACTGAATCACTCTTCTTATCTGTTCTTTCTATTCTTCATGGAATTGATTATTGCCATTCCTCTCGTGTTGCCTCCATAATGCCTTTTTTCTCTGTATTGCATGCTTAATTTTGTCATTCATCCAGTTCACACTTACTTTATTTAATCTTCTGATCTTTGGAATACATTTAGACATTGCTTCTACTAGATAGTTCTTGAATATCACCCAAGCAGCATTGATCTCCTTTCCACCCAACTTCTCATTTCATGTTACAGCTTCCAGCTGTCTCCTGAGCTTGTCGTAATCACCAGCCTTGTGGTTCCACATATGTTCTTTCCTCACAAAAGTCCTCGCATGGCTGGCAATCTCCCAGGTAATCACTTCATGGTAACTCTCACCAATTGGAGGGATATTTGACACCTCATTTATAATAACATCATCTGATGAGATCAAATCCAAGCCCCTCAATCCTCATGTGCCCTCTTTTACATCCTGTCAGAAGTAGTTGGCCCTCTAAAACTCAAGAAACTCATTTTCTTTATTTCCCCTCATCCTTTACTATCTCATCATCCCAATCTATATTACTGCAATTGTATGGACATAACTGTTTTTCTATTAATAGCACTCAACCTCCCTTTTTATCCTTTCTGTCTTCACGAAATACATCATACCCTCCTGTCTCTATTCCTGTCAAAATGTCATCCTTATCCAACCGTGTCTCACTTATTCCAACAATTTTTGCGTGAACAAACTCAATCAATGCAACTATTTCATGTCCCTTTTCTGATACTTCTGGCATTTGTATACAAACATAAGAGCTCATTCCTGGATCTGTAACTAGTTTCACTGATACCACATGTGACTTCTCCATACTTTCCTCAAACTATTTCTTTTTCTCCTTACTCTTCCCAAAATCCTCTTCAAATCCAATTGTTTTCCCTATCCCAGGTCATTCCCTTCCCTTTTTGTCTATACACACATTCACATCGTCTTGGAGCATCAGCCTTTTTCATGCTGTGTTTCCCTGTCCACCTTGAGTCTCCTTATTCAGTTATGTAAGAAATGTGATTTGTCACTCTTATACAGTTCAGTTCTACCTTCAAACTAATTCCACACATTAACAAACTGCACTCCTTTCTCTTCACACATTTCTGCTAACATATCATTAATAATTCTTGCTCTCCACCTCATCACTGTCATACCTGGACAGTTCACTGACTACCTTTCCTACCACACTATTATCTCTTATCCTTCTCAACAACCTTCTAATATCCAGTCTTACATTCTCCTTGTCCTCAGTCAAGTCATTTGTTCCTACTACCACTACCAACTCCTTTACTTGCTTAGTCCTCATATCCAACACCTCAATCACTATTCATTTTACCTCCAGGAAAACAAACCTTGTGCATCTTCTTGTTTACCATACCTCTAATATTCAAACTGCAATACAACACCACTCGCAGGTCTTTTGTTACTATTTTCATTCCGACATCATTTGTTTTCATCTTCTTCCCTCTTCCATACATATCTGGAATTATCTTCATTCACTCTGCATCTGCCTAATCTCTTACCTTATCTTCACCAACTCAGCTTTCAAATCTTGTGTTCTTTTTTCGTTATCATTCACTTTCGCTGTTTCATTGCCAGTCACATACACTTGTTTGTCGTCAGTCTGGCTCGTGACCTTACCGTTAACTGCACTTTGTATTTCATCATCATCATCATCAAATTCCTGCCATGTACCCTCAAGGGGTGTACAGGATATGACAGTACTACATGAAAAAATTACATCATTACTAACTTCCTATCTACAATTTTCCTCCAAATCAGTCTGTTACTTGTCAAGACTCCAACATTATCAGATCTTATATTTCTATCGTCTAAGGCACTTTGTACCGTATCAATCCACCTATTTCTTGGTCTTCCTCTGAGTCATTTTCCTGCCAACCTGGCAGAGAACACTTGTTTTGCTAATCTTTCCTCTCCCATTCTATTTAAGTGACCATACCACCTGAGATTAGCTCTGCTAACGCATTCCTGGATGCTGACAATGTCAAGTTCTTTCCTAATATCCTCATTTTTAATATGATATTGCCATTGATGCCATCTGTTCATGCCTCTAACCTTTCTCAGGACTCTCATATCTGCGGTCTCTAGTCTTTGGTCAAGTGTTTTACTTCTGACTGAGCTCTCAGATTCATAAGTTAAAATTGGTTTGAACACAGTCTTGTATACAGCTAATTTAGTGTTCCGACTAATTTCTTTCTTATTCCATATGAATTTATTAAATTGACTTCCCACGATACCAGCTTTGCTGATTCTGTTGTCTATTTCTATATTTAGTTTACCATCTTCAGTAAAAATTGTGCCTAAGTAGCTGAAATGTTTTACTTGTTCCACAGGTTCTCCATTCACAACACAGTTGACATTTTCAATGATTCTGCCTATTTTCATTGTCTTTGTCTTTTTATTGCTGACCTTCATACCATATCTATTACAACAGCTATTCAATTTAGTCAGAGAATCTTGCAGACTTGTAGCAGATTTATTTAGAAGTATAACATCATCCGCATAAAGCAAAGAGCTGACATTAACATCTCCAATTTTGATATCAGGTTTAATACCACATTCCTTCATAATATGATCCATATAGATAATGAATAACAGAGGGGATAATGTACATCCTTGTCTCACACCAGATTTAACATTAAACCATCTTCCTGTACTTCCTTCAATTCTAACTGCTGACTCACAACTCAAATAAAGACTAAGTATTGCTTGATATAATGCCCCATTGACACCATATAACTGCAGCGTATTGAATAGCTTCTCTCTTGGCACCTTGTCATATGCCTTTTCCAAATCGACAAAACTTAAATACACATCTTTGTTATATTCCCATGCTTTCTCGACTATTTGTCGTAAAGTGAAGATCTGATCCTGACAGCCTCTATTTGGCCTGAATCCAGCTTGTTCTTCACCAAGCTTTTCTTCCACAGTTCTTCTCAACCGTTTCTCAAGTATACTTGCATAGATCTTGCCAGGAACACTCAGTAGGGAAATACCTCTGTAATTCTCACATTCAGTTTTATTTCCCTTTTTATATATGGGTACTATGAGAGCTCTATTCCAATCATCGGGAATTCGTCCCTCTGTCCAGGCTTTCTGAACTATGCAGTGCAGCCACTGTAAGACTCTTATACCACCATACTTCAGCATTTCTGGTCGAATATCATCTACTCCTGCTGCCTTTCCACATTTCAAGCCTTTGATGGCTTTTTCTACTTCAAGTATGGATATGTATTCCTGACTGCATGCCTGGTCCGTGTTTTTTATCACTGTGCTGTCATCACTGCTTGTTTCATTTAGCAGTTTTTCAAAGTAATTACTCCATACTTCAAGGATATCTTTTTCTCCTGTTTTCATTTCACCTTTATCATCTCTAATTCCTTTTACAGCACTCTGACCTCCATTCCTAAGCTTCTTCAACAACCTCCAGAATATTTTGCCACCTTCGTGATATTTATTTTCTATATTCTTGCCAAAGTCCTCCCATGACTTTTGTTTAGCTAGTTTTACACACTGTTTAGCTTTCTTACATTTGTCTCTGTATTCTGTAAGAGTAAAAGCTGACTTATTTGCCAGGAACTTTTGATAAGCTTTCTTCTTTTCCTTCACTGCCTCTTTAACTTCCTGTGTCCACCAGGGAGTTCTGATTTTTTTATCCTTGCACACAACCTCACCACATGCCTCTCTGGCAGAATCAATCAATGTTTCCTTCAGAGTTTGCCACTGAATCTCCAAGGTTTGATTCCTGTTCTCAAACTCTTTCATTTTCTTTTCAATAATATTTCTGTATTTTAGTCGACAGTTCACATCTGAGAGCTGCCCAACTTTTATTCGCTTTAAAACTTTCTTACATGTTATCCTTTTCAATATGAAATTCAATTTTATCCTGCTCAAGACTAAATAGTGATCACTTCCAATTTCAAATCCTCTGTACACTCTGGTGTCCTGCACCAGGGAGAAAACTTCATTATCAACAATAACATAGTCAATGAGACTTTTCTTATTCCTAGCCTCTTCTCTCCATGTGAATTTGTGCACATTTTTATGTTGGAACATGGTGTTAGTAATAACCAGTCCATGTCCTGAGCAGAAATCCAACAGATATTTGCCATTATTATTAGCTTTGCTCTTTTCTCCAAATTTTCCCAAAATATTTTTGTATGTCTCACAATCATTTCCTACTCTACTATTTAGATCCCCAACAAGGACCAACTTTTCCTTTTTCATTGTGTCAGTTGCTTTTTCTAAAGCCTCAAAAAATTCCTCCACTTCTACCTTAGTAGAACCTTCTGTGGGACCATAGGCACAAATAAGTCTCATTGTCCAGTTCCCCATTCTCATATTTGCCCACATTACTCTACTTGAGACTGACTGCCATTCAAGAAGATTAGCGTCGTATTTTGTGTTGAATACTATGGCTACTCCTTCTTTTCCTTGATTGTCATTGCCTGAATATAACATTTTGTATTTATTGCTCAGAAAGATCTCACCAGTTTTGGTCTTTTTTGTTTCAGTCACCCCTATTATGTCGATCTGGTACTTATCTAATTCCTCAGCTAGCTCCATTTCTTTGCCATTCAGGCTTCTTACGTTGATAGTACCGATCTTTAACTCTGGTGATGTTGAGTTGGGGTTTGTTTTCAGATTTGTTCCAGTAGCTGACTTTTCGCTGTTCGCCCTGGTTCCCTGGCGAAAACAAGGGGGGCCTTGTTTAACCAGGCAACGCCCCAGCCGGCATTAAATTTTGTCATGTTGTTCCATCATTTTTTATTTTGGTTTAACCAATAAGAATACAATTTGGTCGGCTAAATCCCAAATTGCCAGCCCATCCTCGTTCGTTCAGTATCAAAGTAGATACCCAACAGGGTGCACCACGAGAAGGTGAGGATTGGACATTAGGTCAGAAGCCCTAGTCGGTTCTCCGCATTCCTTTAAAGGCTATGTGGAGGTCTCCTCTCAGTTATACAGCTTTGACCCTTAAGCACCCCCACTTTGTATTTTGACATCATTATTACCCACTTTATATCATTAATTTCACCCTGTTGTTTAATGTTGCATAAATTATCACCTGCTTTATCGTCATTCAAACTTTTTTCTGTGTTATTTCCACACACTTTCTGAACATTGACACAATCTTCAACTGCCATGTTCCCTACTTGTGTTTAAACTCATATTTAAGGAAGCCTTATAACCCATAAGTGCAATATCAGAATATTGCACTTCCTTCAAACCCACACTCTTTCTTTTCTCTTATTCAGTCTCTCCACATAAACATCCACTCTCTCCATACATAAATACTACACTCACAGCACCGTACCATCTTTGAAAAATCTATACTGTCTGTTATTTGCCTTTCACCTCCATGTTGTATCAGTGCACTAAATTGGACAATTTTGTAAACAAGCTTAACTTAACTTAAAACTCAACTTTTCACACATAACTTTGCAAACAAACAAGCACTCAATTCTACCCCAAGTCTTACACATAAACATACTCTTCTTTACACTTTATTAGGAGCTTTCTTTACACCTTCCAATGAAATGCCACCTAGCATATCGAATTTATCTATTAATCAATTATTTAATTCTTCCAATATTTCATCTTAGTCACTGAGACATCGTCAAGGAAAACAATATGAGATTTGTAACACACACAAATTAAGTGAAAGACGAATGACTAGAGTCTTAACTAGGTGGGGTCCTCTGTGGGTGGCCTAGGATGTAAACTGGGATCTTGAAGTATTAGTGTTGCCCATATTTTGGAAAGTTGAATGTAGTCATGTTTATTTAAATTAGGCTGATTTCTGAGTGCAGCTGCAGATTCCAAAATATACTTCTTCTCTTCTAAATTTACGGTGTTGGAGCATGATGGTCTTTTCCAGTTGATTCTATGATGTGTATCTAAAGCATGATCCACAAGGCCTGATTGGCCTTGTGGACCATGTAAAAAAATACATCTGCAGTAATGACTGCAGATGTATTTTTTTTTTTGTGTTCTTCCATGTGGATGTTGGTTGATCTTTGTTTGTTCTTAGTAGGCCAACTTGCAGGAACAGAGCACTTTATATACTCCAGGAACTGAGAGGAGGGAGCTGATCTTTAATAGAACATACAAGGGTAGCAAGCTTTTGGTGGGGCTTGAAAGCCACACAGAGGTTGTATTTACGATTCTGGCTTTTTTTTTTCTGAAATGTCTTGGACACAGGGGATGAAGATAGCATTACTAAAATCTTCCTGAAGAGAAGGTCGACGGTTGAGAGAACTGATTCATTTTTTTGATACTGTAGGAACTGCTCTCAGAAATCAGCACAATTTAAATAAATATGGTTGCATTAAACTCTCTGAAATATGAGAAACAGTTTTGAGATCTTAGTATTGTGTTTGTATTAAACTCTCATATCGTACTCCCCAATTATGTTTCAGTGACTGAGACAAAATATCAAAGAATTAAATAACATTTTTAATCCTTTCTCAGAGCTGTTTCATTCCAATTAACCTCTAACATGAATTTCTCCCAGCATTTAAGCCTTAACTCATGGATTGCTTCTATTACTTTTGAAAGTGGTCTACAAAACAGTTTGAATATCATTTCTCTAGACTATCCCAACTAAATATACAAGTTAACCACGGCCGTAGTTGAAGTAGACCACTGGATTCTGTACACCGCCCTCCTCTTAGACTCAACAGTTCCATACATCATATTCTTTTACTGTTAGCCATCCACTCTCTCATTCATGGCACAAGTATACTTTTTCATACCATCCATTTGAACTTGCATATGTAATCCTGTTAAATGCCTTTGCAAAATCAATGGCTTTTTTGTATATTATATTGCCACCTAAAAAGCATAGACCTCGAGGTAGTAGATGACCTAGTGAAACACCACAACCATCCTGTTTATTAGAGGCATGAAGTGGCTATTGCCATGTTTCATTGCTAAAGGATCATTTGTTGTCCCCTTACATGTGGCAACTTTCCTGCACATGCTCTTTACACCAGTTATTGAACAAGGGAGCTGGTACTTCTTCCATTTGACAGTATGGCCCAAAAGCAGTTTCTGCAGGCTTCCTACAGGCTAGTACACGACACTGAACCTGTTGGTTAATATTTCGTCAGATTTCCCAATCATCTGGTGAATAATCCTGCTGTTGCTTAGTCTGTTAGCTTGTGCCTGGAAAGAGAGACCAAGTAGCATGCAGGAACAGTGTTGATGTCATGATTGAATGATTGGGATCTCATTACCCTCCCCCGGTGTGAAAATTGTGTCCACAAGTCTTTCATTCTATTGCATGTACCTACTCTATAATTTTTTTTTCAATATTCTAACCTAAAAAACAGCATAGATATTATAGTGTTATAAAGTAAAAAAAAAAAAAAAATCTGTCACAAAAAATATCAAAAATACAATAAAAAACTGCAATAAAAACATAACTTTTACCATTTTCTGGCGACCTGGCTTAATACCAATATCAATGTAATCTGACACATGCATCCAAAAATATAATTTCTTATTCATCAATGAACCTCAACTGGCATCCTCTATGATGACTACAGCTCTCATATACATCATGCATGATGTATTCTATAAGAAGGATGAAACATATTCTTTTGTCAGGTCTGATAATTCATACCAAAATTATCAGATCTAGAATCTCCATCCTATGATCTGCTTTGGCTTAACCTGGTGTTAGTAAGGTGGGGGTGTCACAGACCCCAAACATATAGAAAGAAGTAACTGTGACTCTGCCACCTTACTAATGCCAGGTTAAGATTTCCTTGATTCATTTTGTTGCCTTCATTTGCTGCCTTTACCGCTCTCCTAAGTCTGATGCTTATACTGATGGTTTTGATTATCTCTCTCTAAGTTGATCACATGCAGTCTTATCACCCAGCAGCAAGATAATTTTACTTGGAGATTTCAATGTCTAAAGTCCTGACTGGCTTCTCTGACTTCATAAATCAAGCTGGAAGAGAAGCTGAATTGTTTGCTATCAGTAATGATCAAATGCAAATTGTTACCCTACCTAACAGAATTACAGATAATCCTCATTATCCGGATACCTTAGACCTTTTCTTAATTGGCTCTCCCTTCATATACACTGTAGATGTTAGCTCTCCTCTTCCCAATCTACTGTCAGATTGGGAAGAGGAGAGTCTTGTCCATGTTTATTTTGCAATAGATTGTCCTTTTCCCAGACAATCTGGGAAAAGGGCAACCTTATATCTTGTGACACTAAATTGGGATTTTTTATTTAACACTAAATAGGGTTACATTTGGGATTTTGTCTTATCCATGGTCTGATAATGACTCCCTGTCTACTGATGTAAGCACTTGCTCTGATCTAATAACTGAAATTATTTTTTGCTGAGATGAGTACCTTTATTCTCCATTCCACTCAAAATTCCCAGCCCTTATGAATGATTAAGCAACTTGGGCTCATAAACTTTTTTTATTTATTAAAATGTAGTATTAATCTGACATGTTTCACTGTCTTTATTACTCTTAGGAATATATTTAATGCAAACAAAAAAAATTCAAACATTTCCAACAGCTGTTATTTTTATAAATTGAAAAATATTGGATTGATAGTTTCATTGGAGGTTATGAATGTTACATACACTAATTAATGACTTCCAGATGTCATGAAGTATAATTCCTTGGATTCTGTTTAATGGGTCATGTGAACGAATGACCTTGGAAGACTCCTTGAACAATCTGATGAAAGCATTTTCTTCTCTTCAATCTGTAAGGAAAGGAGGAAGCTCTCTACTGTGCAATGTTCTGCAAGGATGTGTGCTACAGGTCTGCTTCTTTCTTCTCTCTAATTTTTGACATCACCTACATGTTCTTTTTTACAGATTTCAAAACTTCTCCCAGTATGAGTTGCATACACTTTTCTGCAAGAGCAAGGAATCTTGTATTCCCCAGGATATTTGTAGAATGGAACATTGTTGTTATAGGAATGTAGGAAACTTTGCAAGGTGTAAATTGGTTTGAAGGCCATTCTGATGTTGATTTATTTTAATAATTAAGCTATTTTATGTGTATTGTTATGTATACTTTGGAGATTGTACCTTTATAATTAATTTTCAGGTTAACATTTGATGTTTCATCAGAAAAGAAGTTTTTTTTAGTTTCTTTGAGTAGCCATTTTGGAGGAACTCAAAAGGATTTCAAATGCTTTTATTCCCCTAATTTTGTCATTCTTGAGTATATTTAAAGTCCCATTTTTAAGGTACTAGTAATACCTAATTTTTGTTGATGGTGCTGGAAAGAATTTGCATGCAAATACCTACCTGTATGGGTTTATTTCCTATAAACCTCCGATGTTAATCCTTCATTTGTTTTTGTCGACAAGAATGTCTAGGAATTTCCAATGTGAATTTAATTTTTGGATGGCAATTATTCAGAGACTGTACAAAATCTTCAAGATCTTTCTGAGTAATTTTTAATTTATAATTAAAAATCATCATCACATCTCCATCAGACATATGGCTTTAGGATTGTCTGTACTGTAACTGCTTCCTCAAATTTTTCTTCATATAAATTAGCAATGGTGGAGAAGGGACAATAGATTTGAGCTCATTACCAGAACATATTTTTGGTAGTAAAAAATACCTTTCCATGTGTGTTATTTATTTTCATGGTATTGATGACAACACAGAATGATTAGAAAATAATATTAACTTATTTGCTGATATTTCACTGGTATTATATCTAGCATCTTCAGAGCACAAAAACAGTTTGTCACAGTAGGCGAAACAACAACAATTTGGTATAATAGTGGGACTAG
Source organism: Typopeltis vanoorti (assembly GCF_054136105.1). NCBI lineage: Eukaryota > Metazoa > Arthropoda > Arachnida > Uropygi > Thelyphonidae > Typopeltis > Typopeltis vanoorti. The sequence continues at coordinate 29,561,624 of NC_143564.1, read as the reverse complement.
TTTAAAAAAAATTGTAATGGACAACACAAGGAACTAAAGACCTAATTAGGCACCATCTATGTTGGAAAAAGAGAGAAAACAAATATTAAATACATCTTAAAATGACTGTCTCCTAGATTTTTGTAAATTTATATAACTATACTTGTTGAGGTTTGGAGTATGTTTTAAAGCTTCCGTTGATTCCAAAAACAACCTCTCTGACTTATAACGACATCTATGTAGTACTTCTGTTTTCTTCCAATTGATCCTATGTGAAGTGGTATCCAAGGCATGGTCTGCTAACCTGACTTGCCATAATGATAGTGGGAGATGTATTTTTTATGATCATCAAGCCGGATGTTAGCAGCTCTTCCTGTCCATGTGGCCAAATAGCAAACACATAATCAACATAGCATGGCCAGACCACTAGTTTTGGTTAAAATTGGCTAAAGGGGAGACCATTGTTGTCCCATCTAGTTGCTTGTATATCTTCCCTTTCCATGTAAAATAACCTGCATGCACTGTAAATTTAAATAGTTCAAATATATCAGGGAAAAATATGACTTTAGTAAAGCAAGAGTTTCAATTAATGGTACATTTGTAAATAGTGAAGTGATATCAAAACTAATCTTTATGTCTGAAATTTTTAAGATATGGTTTTCTAAAATACTTTTTAGGTGAACAGAATTTTTAACAAAGGAGGGAGAATTATTTGTGAGGTTGGCTAGTAATTTAGCTAAATGTTTAGCAAGTTTGTGTGTAGGAGTGCTTATACTATCCACAATAGGGCATATGGGTATATCTTATTTGTGAATTTTAGGTGCTCCATATATTCTGGGTGTTTTAATGTGAAAATGCTTGAGCTTGTTAACTGTTTTTGGCCATGAAGTGACTTTTTTCAATAATTTGCAAACTTTATTGTTTTTAGTTATTGGGATCACGATCTATAATTTGTTATGTAGATTAGTCTTGCAAAAGGATGTGCATTTTGCTTTCGTATTCAGCTAAATTCATCACCATAGTTGCATTACTTTTGTCTTCTTTAGTTATCACAATATTGACATCATCTCCAATGTAATGGCTAATAAAGAATTCATGAAAGTTAAAAAAAAAAACAGCACAAGAAAAAAAAAATCCTTCAGCATCATAGTGCTATGAAACAACCTCAATTAAAACAAGATCACATCGTTATAAATTTATCATTGTTAGCCCTAATGTATCCTTCAGATCAGTAATCTGAGGTACGCTGATGATACAGTACTCCTTTGTAATGACATGGAAGAACTAGGACTAATTCTTGACAAAGTTAACAAGATCAGTAATAACAGAGGACTTCAACTCAATTCTGGCAAGACAAAGATCATGGTTCTCAAAGGAAAAACAAACAGAGAAGCTCTTGAGAAACAAGTGTATCTTAATGGAGAAAGAATTGAGGAAGTCAGCAAGTTTGAGTACCTGGGATCCATTATTAATGTGAAGAATTGCTGTTCAGAAGATGTCAGAAAAAGATTAGGAATGGCTAAAACAAGTCAGAGACCTGTCTAAAATCTGGAAGGATGGATCTATCTCCATGGGAACAAAGTTGAGGATTTTGGATGCAGTTGTTTTTCCAACAGCGACTTATGGATACGAGACTTGGAACCTAAAGAAGTCAGATAAGAAATGGATATCTGCTTTTGAGATGTGGTGTTACAGAAGGCTGTTGAGGATATCATATACTGAAAGGCATACAAATGAATGGGTGTTAGAAAAGATTAGTAGAACTTTAAGGCTCCTTAAGGATATTGACAAAAGAAAGTTAAAATATTTTGGACACATAGAAAGGATGGAAGGAGGACTTCTCAGAACAGTAATAGAAGGTAAAGTTCCTGGAAAAAGAGGCAGGGGGTAGACCATCAATGAGATGGATGGATGGCGTGTGTGGAGTGACTGATCTTCAGAGAGTTGAGGCTGCACGAAAAGCAAACAACAGGACTACGTGGCAAGGCCTGGTGTGGAACATCATCGAGCATCGGAGTGACCATACGGCATCTGTAGATGCCCAGTGAACATAGAGAGAGAGAGCCCTAATGAATAAAGCTGTTAATGCATTAAGTCAAGGACATAATTTGCCATTACTCCCAGGCAAGTTCCAAAAGCCAAAATAATAGCTTCTGTTGAATGAAGAATATGATCTTCCTCCAGCAACAGCCAATTATATTCCTCCATAACTTAGAAGAGAACTATGGCAACAAGTGAGAAATTTTGTTGATAGGAAAATATTTTCCTATCAACAAAATATTTTCTATATATGAATATATTATATTCAACAAAATTTCTCACTTGTTGGCATCTACAAAAGACAAACTGGCACCTCTATCATTAGCTGGTGTTTACCAGATACCGTGTGAATGTAATTTATCATATTTTGAACAAACAGGCCGTTCTGTGGAAAAAAGAATGAAGGAACATCAGTATTATATCGAATACATGAAACCTCAAGTCTGGTCTAGCACAGCATAGCATTGACTCTAAACATAATATCCAGTGGGATAAAGCTTGTCTTCTCCACAGATTCAAGTTTAAATATGAATGCCTTTTCAAAGAAAGTTGCGAAGCCCTTTTACATCGTCTGAATTTGAATGGAAATGACCGTCTCTCTGTCTCTCCCAAAAGTTTGGGAGATTCTTGTCTTATGCAGTCATCAATGAAATAATTTTTAAGAATTATTTAATAATATTTTATTAATATTAATCTTCTGGCATGCGACAACAATTTAATTGGTAATCTACCGACTGTTCTGTACTTCGTATTCCATTCTTTTAACTGTTTGTTCTACACTGATGTACTGTTACTTTCAGTATGAAATATTTCTACCTTTTAATTCATTAAACTTATTACTGTTGGTTTTGTACATGTTAAGTTATTAACCAAGGAATTATACTTCATTACATTTGGAAGTCATGAAGTATAATTCCTTGGTTTCTATTTAGTGCAACCTCTTTTATGCCAGCATTTGCACCTTCTCTTATTCCAGCCGTCACATAGTCCATAGACTGTTCATCGTCCAAAAAAAGCTTGGTGTTCTTTTCATTATAAACTTCATTTCTGCTCAATTCATCAATTTATTAATCCCAAATCCAACTCAGCCTTAGATTATTGTTCTCACATCTAAAGTGATGCATCGAAATCCTCCAGAATGTTGGATTATATCCAGAAGCAAACTATTCACTCAATAGATGACCTTTCTCTCACAACCCCCCCCCCCCCTCCTTCTTACTTTCCCATAGATGCTTTATTTCTGAATTATGTCCTTTCTATAGGTATTTATTTCCATGGAAACTGCTCCATACTGATCTAACTTTCCCTACCTCTTCTTCTGTCTAATCATATATGAGCACTGATAATTGTTGGTTTACCACCCATATACCATTCAGCTCCAGACTCACCTAACCAACATCTCATCTTCTTTCATTCCATATATCTATCTACTTTCCCCTCTAACTCTTAAAAAAACACATTAACAAATTCTTTTATTCTCTTTAATTACTTGCCCACACATGGTACTGTTGTGTTATAGGTCTTCAGACCTTTTATGTATGGGATTGATATAAAAGAATAAAAATATCCACTTCCCTTATCCAGTGCTGCAGCTGTCACTTTTATAGAAGTGAGCAGATTGCAAGCTCTACCTTAAAAAAAAAACCATTGTGCCTCCTGTAGAGGATCATAATGTTATTCAAGCATTTCCATAACATAATCGGAAGAGCAATGGGACATTGTAGCATTTGATTGGAAATGACCCAAGTTTGATTCTCCTTGTGACAAGATGTTGTTATGAGCTTTTTCAGTTGAAGATTTAATTGATGTTATATAAGGTTTTTTACTCCCAGAAACTTATGCTTTTCATCTGCAAATTGGCCATGAGAACACTTGCAATTTACATAAAAAAAAAAAAAAACCTCTTGGTGACGAAGACAGGCAGCATATGGCATTGAATGTTGATGGTAATGGTAGTGTCATTGTGTATAGTTGGTGGCTTAAGTAGGAGAGAACAGTTAATTGTGTGTAGTGGAGTAGAGTTCCCTTCCATGATGAGTTCTTGTAGGTGTCATGTAATAATAATAATCTTTGCACCTTCAGATGAAATTCCTGACCAGTTTTTCCAATATCTTGATGACAGTACCAGATATATCAATTAGTCTATATTTAGTTAGGGAACAGCTCTTTGGAGATCATCAATAATGATCTCAGAAATAAACACTGTTACTAATGATAGTCTGGCCAAGGTCCATCATCTATTCGACTTGCTTGCAAGGATATCAGTGGTATATTATAGTAAGTCTCCCCATGGTGTTATAGTAGGTTTTCCCATGGTCTTGGGACAGACATATTCATTGCTGGTATAATGTTCACTTTTGAGCACATTTGATGTTTGCCCAGTTGTAGGTGTCCATGTGTGTATAGCTGTATGGTGAGTAGAAATCTCTGGAACTGAATCAGACTCCCCTTTGAGCATGAATCCTTCTTTCTCAGATTTTTCAGGGGTCCTCCCTAGGCTTCAGCCAAGTGCTGATACTGTAGATACATCATCTGATAACAAAAATAAGAAATGTTTGACCAGGGCTGTCGCTAGATTAGATTGCTCCCTGAGGCAAACAATTAAATATCGCCCCTGATGAATTATAAGACAATAATATAAGAAAATCTCCAATTGCTATTTTGTTTTTATTACAAGAGAAACGTTAATGCAAAACGATTACATAATAATATTAATTAAATGTTTGCTCTACAGGGATATTGCACAATAAAACTGTTTATAAGCTCGTCTAAATTTAAATTATAAGCTATGTCAGCCTCTATCGATATTGTTGCTAGACCAGCCAATCTTTCTTGAGTCATTCCTGTTTGCAAATAATTTTAATCAGTTTAAGCTTAGAAAACTTCTTTCCGCACTTGCTACTGCTATTACGGTAGGCACAGTCGCTGCTAACAGGAATTGTTAGCATAGCGAAGGCACCTACTGCAATATGGCTGAACGAGCGCCCTTATTAAGCCGCACCGCGAGGCAGGCTGCCTCTATGCTACACCCTGTCGACTGTACTGTGTTTGACCCATGTATACAGTAACTCTGTTTATCCAGCCTTCAGAACAATGATTCTCATATATCAACTGATTTCTAGTATGGCACCATGTAATTGTACTTCAGTTATCCTGCAATTATCAGAATTACCTTCCTGATGTGGTTGGATAAATGTAGATTAATGTAAATATATATTGTTTCTCAACAGCTGAAAGATCAGGAGGAAAATGTCACTCTTCCATATAAAGAGTTGATAAGGATTCATCATGTTGTCCTATCATGTTTGTTTCTGGTTTAAGCTAATACAGAACACAATTTGTCCCAAATTACAAGTCCAAAATTGCCAGCCTATCCTTGTTCGTTCAGTGAATACATCCTAACAGAGTCCATGACATAAGAGGATTGTACATCAGGTCTGAAGCCCTAGTCAGTTTCTCCATGTTCCTTAAAGGTTATGTGGAGGCTCCTTCCTTTTATCTAGTTTTGATTTAAAATCGGAAGCAGGAACATGAAAAACTTCACCTGAATTGTCAGTGGAGAACCTATAGAACAAGTAAAATATTTCAGCTATTTAGGCACAATTTGTAGTAAAGATGGCAAATTAGGTATGGAAATAGATAATAGAATAAATTTATATGGTATAAGAGAGAGAAATTAGCCAAAGCACTAAACTAGTGGTATACAAGACAGTGTATACTACCAAATTTAACTTATGAATAGGAGAGTTAGGTTAGAAATAAAACTGTTGATCAGAGACCCGAGCCTACATATTTGAGTTATGAAAAATATTAGGCGAGTGAACAGATGATGTCATTACTATTACTAACATCTGACTTCCATGCAGTCAAGTTACTGATTGTAATGACAAAAAAATCAGAAAACAGAAATCAACTTTACTTAAATGTATTTTAACGAGATCTCTGTTGTTGAACACTCTAGTAATTCGTCTATTTTTGCTTCTGCATACATATTGTGATTTATGAATTTCATCCATTTCTACATTAATGAATCAGATTTTTATATAAATTGTATCACATTTCCTTTGTTTATTTTTACTTTTTATTTTTATTTTTTACATTTATGACTGGCATTATTTTCTGTTTCACATGCGTTTACATCATCCGTGGAATTATCACTATCACTACATTCACATGTTCATTTTGAACTACCAGGTATATTTATATTTAGGAAATCAAATAATGTTCTTTGTTTGCTCATTTTATAAGGAGATAAATTTTAGCAAATAACAAATCAGTGTTACAGCACTGAAAGTTTCGAAAAGTAATTGCACTCAAGTAGCACATAACGTTAAGTTCTCTGCATTCCTACTAGTTTTATTTACAACTTCAGAGAATTACTTCTACCACATGTTCTCACATCCAGTAGGCACATGTCATGACTGGTAGTGTTGACAGAAGCAAAAAATCTACTTGTGGCACAACCCAAAAGAAACTACTGCATTAAACTAAATAATTCAGATTACTAATACAAAATGATACAAGTTTGAAACAAAGTAAAATAAGCAGAATAAAAAAAAAATTATTTTAAGAGACTTCAAAATTTTAAAAACTAGAAACGTTCTATCAATTTTCTGTAGCTCACCTGGTTAAGAATCACTGCCTTAAACTGATTCAGTGTATCTACATTCACAACACGCTCAGGCAATGCATTCCACTCACCAACCATTTTCCATGCAAAGAACCTACTCCTCACTCTACAGTTTCCAGCGATGGTCTCTTGTTCTACACCCTCCCCTCTCCCAGTCTATGAAAAATCTCTTCCATGTTAATCTGATGACAACCCCTGACTAGTTTATATGCCTCAATCATATCCCTCCCCTCCTCCTATTCACGAGGCTTTGCAACTTACATTCTCTCAATCTGTCCTCATATTCCACATTCCAATGACAATTGACCACCTTTGTGAATCTTCTCTGGAACCATTCCAACATATCCTCATCATCATGAAAACTTGGTGACCAAATCTGTGCATAATGATCCATGTGAGACCTGATTGAGGCCTTATACAATGGCATCATAACCTCTCTATTTCTACATGTCAAGGTCCTCTGCATCATTGCCATTATCTGATCTGGCATCATCACAACTTGTTGGAAGTTTATCCACTTGGTTATACTATAAATTAGAGATGCCAAGAAATTATATTCTTGGTTTAATCCTTTATTCAAGTGTAAGCAAACAAAGTTTGCACCTGAAGTAATTTCAGGACTAGGCAACTCATATATAGAAGCTAATGACCTCAAATCACTTGCCTTAGCATCCCATATATAATGCTATGCATTATGAGAAGGGTCCACTACCCAGACAGGTTTCGACCTTTATTGAGTATATACAAATTGCCTACTCCTTAAATTACTTCAGGTGCAAACTTTGTTTGCTTACACTTGGATAAAAGATTAAATTAAGAATATAATTTCTTCATCATTATTATCATCAAATTCCTGACATGTACCCTCAAGGGGTGTACAGGATATGATAGTACTACATGAAAAATTTACATCATTACTAACTTCCTATCTACAATTTTCCTCCAAATCAGTCTGTTACTTGTCAAGACTCCAATATTATCATTATCAGATCTTATATTTCTATCGTCTAAGGCACATTGTACTGTATCAATCCATCTATATCTTGGTCTTCCTCTGGGTTGTTTTCCTACCAACCTGGCAGAGAACACTTGTTTTGCTAATCTTTCCTCACCCATTCTGTTTAAGTGACCATACCACCTGAGATTAGCTCTGCTAATGCATTCCTGCATGCCGACAATGTCAAGTTGTTTCCTAATATCCTCGTTTTTAATATGATATTACCATTGATGCCATCTGTTCACACTTCTAATCTTTCTCTGAACTCTCATATCTGCAGTCTCTAGTCTTTGGTCAAGTGTTTTACTTCTGACCCAGCTCTCAGATCCATAAGTTAAAACTGGTTTGAACACTGTCTTGTATACAGCTAATTTAGTTTTCCGACTAATTTCTCTCTTATTCCATATGAATTTATTCAGTTGACTTCCTACCATACTGGCTTTGTTGATTCTGTTGTCTATTTCCATATTTAATTTATCATCTTCAGTAAAAACCATGCCTAAGTGGCTGAAATGTTTTACATGTTCCACAGGTTCCCTGTTCACAAAGCAATTGACATTTTCAACAATTCTACCTATTTTCATTGTCTTTGTCTTTTTAATTTTGACCTTCATACCATATCTATTACAGCAGTTATTCAATTTAGTCAGGGACTCTTGCAAACTTGTAGCAGATTTATTTAGAAGTATAACATCTTCCATATAAAGCAAAGAGCTGACATTAACATCTCCATTTTTTGTAATAGATTTCACGGTTTGATATGAACACAGATGGATAAGAAATTAACTATTTATTCACTTAAAAGCTAATATTTTGCTGGTATTATATCCAGCATCTTCAGAGCACACAACACAAAATTTGTTACAAATGCAAAAGGACCATAATCTGGTGTAACAGTGGGGCTAGCAAAAGTAATTGCAGCTTGCAACACAAGACTAAAGTCCTAATATGGCACCATCTAGGTTAAAAAAAAAAAAAAAATTCATAGTTTTGAAATAGTAGCCCAAATGATAGTCTTAGAAAGTTTGAAAAAATGAAATAAAATAAAAGTAATAAATATTAATTTGGTCTTAAGATGACTGTCTCCCAAATCTTTGGTAGATTTATACAGCCATACTTGTTAAGGTTTAGAGTATGTTTTAAGGCTTCTGTTGATTCCAGGAAAAACCTCTCTGACTTGTAGAAGCTTCTGTGCATTACTTTTGTTTCTTTCCAATTGATCCTGTGTGCAGGGGTTTCCAAAGCATGGTCTGCCAGACCCGATTTGCCATAGCGAAAGTGTCGGATATATTTTTTGTGTCCATAGTTCTTCCTGTCTTGGCACCTTGTCATATGCCGTTTCCAGATCGACAAAACTTAAATATAGATCTTTGTTATATTCCCATACTTTCTCAACTATTTGTCATAAAGTGAAGATCTGATCCTGACAGCCTCTATTTGGCCTGAATCCAGCTTGTTCTTCACCAAGCTTTTCTTCCACAATTCTTCTCAACCGTTTCTCCAGTATGCTTGCATAGATCTTGCCAGGAACACTCAGTAGGGAAATACCTCTGTAATTCTAACATTCAGTTTTATTTCCCTTTTTATATATGGGTACTATTAGAGCTCTACTCCAATCATCGGGAATTCGTCCCTCTGTCCGGCTTTCTGAACTATACAGTGCACCCACTGTAAGACTTTTATACCACCATATTTCAGCATTTCTGGTCGAATATCATCTACTCCTGCTGCCTTTCCACATTTCAAGCCTTTGATGGCTTTTTCTACTTCAAGTATGGATATGTATTCCTGACTGTATGCCTGTTGAGTGTTTTTTACCACTGTGCTATCACTGCTTGTTTCATTTAGCAATTTTTCAAAGTAATTACTCCATACTTGAAGGATATCTTTTTCTCCTGTTTTCATGTTACCTTTATCATCTCTAACTCCTTTTACAGCACTCTGACCTCCATTTCTAAGCTTCTTCAACAACCTCTAGAATATCTTACCACCTTCTTGATATTTATTTCCTGTGTTCTTGCCAAAGTCCTCCCATGACTTTTGTTTAGCTAATTTTACACAGTGTTTAGCTTTCATACATTTGTCTCTGTATTCTCTAAGTGCACAAGCTGACTTATTTGCCAGGAACTTTTGATATGCTTTCTTCTTTTCCTTCACTGCCTGTTTAACTTCCTGTGTCCACCATGGAGTTCTGATTTTTCTCTCCTTGCAGACAACCTCACCACATGCCTCTCTAGCTGAATCAATCAGGGTTTTCTTCAAGGCTTGCCACTGAATCTCCAAGGTTTGGTTCCTGTCTTGAACTCTTTCATTTTTTCTTCAATAATCTTTGTGTATTTTAGTCTACAGTTCACATCTGAGAGCTGCTCAACTTTTATTCGCTTTAAAACTTTCTTACATGTTATTCTTTTCAGTACGAAATTCAATTTTATCCTGCTCAACACTAAATAGCGATTGCTTCCAATTTCAAATCCTCTGTACACGCTGGTGTTCTGCACCAGGGGAAAAACATCACTATCAACAATAACATAGTCAATGAGACTTTTCTTATTCCTTGCCTCTTCTCTCCATGTGAATTTGTGCACATTTTTATTTTTCAACATGGTGTTAGTAATAACCAGTCCATGTCCTGAGCAGAAATCCAACAGGTATTTGCCATTATTATTAGCTTTGCTCTTTTCTCCAAATTTTCCCAAAATATTTTTGTATGTCTGATAATCATTTCCTACTCTGCTATTTAGATCCCTAACAAGGACCAACTTTTCCTTTTTCATTGTGTTAGTTGCTTTTTCTAAAGTATCAAAAAATTCCTCCACTTCTACCTTAGTAGAACTGTGGACCATAGGCACAAATAAGTCTCATTGTCCAATTCTCCATTCTGATATTTGCCCACATCACTCTACTTGAGACTGCCTGCCATTCAAGAAGATTAGCCTCATATTTTCTGTTGAATACTATGGCTACTCCTTTTCCTTGGTTGTCATTGCTTGAATATAACATTTTGTATTTATTGCTCAGAAAGATCTCACCAGTTTTTATCTTTTTTGTTTCTGTCACCCCTATTATGTCGATCTGGTACTTATCTAATTCCTCAGCTAGCTCCATTTCTTTGCCATTCAGGCTTCTTATGTTGATAGTACAGATCTTTAACTCTGGTGATGTTGAGTTGGGGTGTGTTTTCAGATTTGTTCCAGTAGCTGACTTTTCGCTGTTCGCCCTGGTTCCCTGGCGAAAACAACGGGGGCCTTGTTTAACCGGGCGATGCCCCAGCCGGCATGAAATTTTGTCATGTTGTACCATCATTTTTTATTTTGGTTTAACCAATAAGAATACAATTTGGTCGGCTAAATCCCAAATTGCCAGCCCATCCTTAATCGTTCATTATCCAAGTAGATACCCAACAGGGTGCACCACGAGAAGGTGAGGATTGGACATTAGGTCAGAAGTCTGGTCGGTTCTCTGCATTTCTTTTAAAGGCTATGTGGAGGTCTCCTCTCCGTTATACAGCTTTCTTGGCAACTTTAATTCATAGTATAACCAAGTGGAAAAACTTCCAACATCTATCTCTAATCTAGATTATTTTAATAATAAGTTGTGATTTTGGTTACTCGTATATGGAAATATGACCTGCATTACTTCAACCTTGGTATCACTTCTGGATCTGGCTGCCACTGATGAGAGCTCAATAAAGGTGCTCTCTTTTACATGCTGCCTGAGATGGTTATCTCTCAAGAACTCAGGAAATTCATTTTCATTTTTCTGAAATACTATTTCTTCATTCCAATTTATACTGCCATAATTAAAATCACCTCCTTTGTTCATTAATCTAAGGTGTTTATACATTTTTTCATCACCACATTCCCAGGCCTATTATTGCATCATCCAACTGACTATATTTTCATGTCAACCTCCACATTACACCACACTGCCTCATAACCATCACCATTATTTCCCTCCTTCTTGTCTACCTTATGTGGACATAATTCCCATGCTATCATCATCAGCAGCTATCCTCCCTTCTTGTCCTTTCTGTCCTTGCAAAAAATACTGTGTCCTTCCATTTCTATTCTTGTTAGAATATCATCTTCATTCAACCATGTTTCACTTATTCCAGTGATTTTGGAGCAAATTAACTCCAAAATCATTTCATCTCCCTTATTTCTGATACTTCTGGCATTTGCACACAAATACAGTAATTAATTTTTAGTTCTATAACCAGTCCTATCCAAGCCAGTTGTTGATTTCCCCACCACACCTGCCCAATCACCTTTTTTACCACTTACCACATATATGTTCAATCTCAAAAGCCCCACACGTATGACGATATCTTCCATCTTCATGCACACATTCACTCCCACTTTGAACACATCCACTCTCCATATTTCATATCTCCTTGTTCACCCTGGCTCCCCTGTTCCTCTTGCATTCCTGTTCTCTTTTCATCTCTCACACAGCTGTTTCCACTGTCAAGCACTTCTGTCTCTTCAATGCTACTACTCTCCTGATTTTTCACTTCATCTCTTGCATGCATCACACACTACTTCCATTCAGCAATACTTTCTCCAGTGTACTCACTCCAAAGCCATTGAAATGCAACCCATCATGCCTGTGTAATTTCATTCTTCCCTTTAACACATGCCATAAATCCACAAACTGTACTCCCTTCTCCTCACACAGCTCTGCTAGAATACAATTCATGATTTTGGCTCTCTGTCGCAACTCATCATTGCCATACCTCGGCTACACACTGACAACCTTTCTCGCTACACTGCTATCTTTCACTCTTCTTAACCTCCTGATATTTGCCCGCATATGTCCATTTAGATCATTTGTCCTCATAGTCCATTTAGATCATTTGTCCCCATAATCACTAATTCTCTTGCTCGTTTCTTCCTCAGAATTATTCTGCTCATTCTCCCTCCTGGATAGCAGACCTTATGGACTCTCATTAACCAATCCTCTATCTATGGAATCTCCATATACTGCTATCCTGTAATCACTCACCACCTCTTTTACTACTTTTTCTTTCATTCTATTCTCTTGCAGACTTTTTAATTTCCACTAAACATCTATATCACTCTGCATATCCCTCATTTCATTTTTCATTTTCAATAACTGTTTCATCAAATCCTGCATTGCAACAGTTTCACTTTCTGTTACACCCACAGTCTCACTCTCTCTTGTTCAGCCTCTCTTTACTTCCATTTCCTCATTCACACTTTCTTTCACTCCCTTATCACTAACTTTCACATCTACATTCTTGCATTCTTTCACTCTCTCAGTTTCACTAACTTTTGGTTCATTTCCATTTTTTTCATTTTGTCATCCCCTATCTTTTCAGTCTGTTTCACATTCATAGCCTGGTGGTCTTATAATATATTGCAATATGTATTATTAATTTTTCATATTGCTGCATGAATCATTTTACCTGTAAATAAAAGCAAATAATTTCTTTTTCACATTAACTTTTCATTTTTGATGCCTAGTGTTAGTAATATGTATAATATAAAAATATTTTTACCTCCATATGATTTTCTTTAATAACATTTTCTTTTCTCTAGCTTACTTTATTGTAAGAATATAGTATATCATACATACATACCATACAAATTATGTGTTAATCTATTATTTATGTTATCTGTAAGGCTTCCAGTCAACAGTAGGCTGTTAGTAGTATTAGTAATAGATTCTGGAATTGGGCCACCAGTTAATCAGAGCAGCTGTTTTATTGGGACAAGTCCAAAAGGACAATAACAGAATTAGAATATAACAAGAATGTACTTCATTTATTTAGGACACAGTGCCTTTTAATTGGGCCGGCTAGTAACCTCTACCACATGAAGTGTTAGTTAAAAAAATTATGTAATCTTTGTTCAGAAATTTAGGGCTATTTTATTGTGCCACATTGAGTGGGTTCCCTGTGTTATAAAACACTATGACGCTGTTTGGATAAGTGAATGAATCATGTAACTGTACCATACTGTTCAGGAACTAATAAATGAAAACTGTTAGATATTGGAATGAGACACAGGTCTTGATGTTTTAAAGGGATTAGAATGGAGAGTTTATCTGGCATGATTGAATGCTTAAAACCATAGTCATCATGTGAACAAAAATGTGTTGATAACATCTGAATTTTTTAAATTGGCTACTGAGTTGGGACATGGAATTACAATAGCAATCAAGAAATATTTTACTATTTCTTGACACTTGCTTAGTAGGTCAGTGCAAAAGTTAATCTTTTACAGCCAGTATGGTTTATGGCTGAAAGTTGGTGAGGAATAAGCAGCAATGCTAATTTGCACACTTTTAAGCATTCAGTCATGTATGTCAGATAATGAAAATGACGTCTCGTTACACATGAACCACATGTTCATGACTGCAGATGTATTTTTTATGTTCTGTGTTATGTTTTGTTATGTTCAATGTTCTGTGTTATGTTCTGCAGTCATGACTATGGTCAATCTGGCCTTGCAGACCTTATTTTGGATACAGCTAGTAGAATCAACTGGAAAAAGATCATCATGCTCCATCACAGTAAATTTAGAAGAGAAAGAGTGTCTTTAGAATCTGCCTCAGCTCATAAAAAATCTGCCTAATTTAAATAAGTATGTTTGTATAAAACTTCCCAAAATATGGGAAACACTAATACTTCGAGATCCCAGTTTACATCCTTGTCTGCTAACTGGTTTCCATAGAGGGCATAATTCATTTAATTAATTTAAATTAAACTATTAATTTATTAACTCTACAACTATTTTCCCCCTCTAGGTACTCTGAATGGAAATATATTGCTTGTAATAAGCTGCAGTTATCAGAAGATCTTGCTGAACTGTAAGACATTGTTTTTGTTTCAATAATTTTTTATAGTAAACTTATTTTTAATTATTGATTATAGAATAGTATAGAGGTTCGTGTAATAATCCCACGAGCATACTGAATTTAATGTTTAATTTTTGAACTCAAATAAATTGCCATGCAAATAATATATTTTTTCTGAGTACACAAAACTAATTTAGCACAGTGTAGCTAAAAGCTGCAACACACAGAATGAGAACTATTTGCTCCAATTATTTCGTATTCTAAACTGAAATTAATATTGCTTGTGAAATGAAATGAACCTGTCTTTTAAGTAGTTTTACTTCTAAAGGACATAAGCTTACAAAAATAAAAGTTAATCCCAAATAATAACACGTGAAAACTACAACACTATAAAAGAATCAGTTTCAAAAACAAGGAAGAATATGATTGCAGATACCGTGCTGTAGAGACAAAAAAAATTTTTTTCTACCTCTTCAAGTCTTCAGTGAGTGGAGTGGTGGTGATCTTGCATCAGATAGTGAAATTTATCTCCCACCTAAAGGTGGCAAATTGCTTCATATTGGCAGGTACACAGGATAAAAATTGTCTATAATATTAACAAAAATTTATTGAATTAAAAACAATATTAAATTGTAGAATTCTGGATGACTATTTGTCCCACTTTTTGAATGCTTAGGCTATCATTCTGAATATGAAGAAAGTTGAGAAGATGCAATTTACAGAGGCTAGTGGATAGGAGGAAGAGAGGATGATATGATAGAGACATACAAGTTAGTAAGGGATTGATTAATGTTAAAGAGGTTTTTCTTAAAATGGTGGGAATTCAAGGAAGAACAAGAAGTCATCCTTGGAAGCTGTATAAGGAAGGACCCAGAAGCAGGTTTTTTGCATAGAGAGTTGTGAATGACTGGAGTGCATTGCCTAAGAGTGTAGTGTCTGCTGAGAGTTTGAATGTGTTTAAGGCACAGTATGATGGGCTATGTGTATGACAAAAGAACCTCCTGGATGAGTCTTTGACTCCATGGGGGATCTTAGAATAATAATATTAATAATTCAGGTTTGGACTTTGCACAAGCGTTTCTTGTAAATTTATTATAGTCTAACCAAGTGGGGAAAAAAACTTCCAACATCTTTCTCTAAATCCAGAGTAATTTAATAATAAGGTGAGACACCTTTTGGCAGCTTGTATAGGTAAATATGACTTCTCCATTACTTTCACCTTAGTATTGCCACCTCTGGGCATGTCTCCCACTGACAAGACCTCAATAAAGGTCGAAACCGGTCTGGTTAGTGGCCCTTCCCTTAATGCATAGCATTATACATGTCTGCAAGGAGATGTGCTTTGCGTTATGGGAGATACTGAGACAAGGAGCGATGAGAGCTTAGTCCACTTTTACCACAGTCTTGAAGATACTTCAGGTGCAAACTTTGTTTGCTTACACTTGGATAAAGGATTAAACTAAATTTATTAAAGTCTCCTGCCATCTACCTTACAGCTAAGTAATAATTCCTGAATGGTGGAAAACTTATCTTTACCGTATCCAGTGTGAACTTTAACTGGGGAAAGGACATTGTTTATATTCAGAAGAAACCACAACCATCTCTGTGGATGTGCTATATCAGTAATGTTTTTGCAGTAAGGCTGCACATGGAAGAACTAGATAAAGTTAAGTTCTGCTTAGAATATTTCCATCTCTTTCTCTCTCTTTTTAAATGTGACTCCCCCTTATGAATAGTTGTGAAGCCAGAATGTGAGCCTACTTAAACTGGGTATTGAAAATCATCTTCCACTTAAATATAATCACAAATGTCCATGTTATGGTGGGATTTAAACCCATAGCTTGTTTGTTGGAGACAGTTATTACATAAACCACTCAGCTAACTAACAATTCCATTGAATGTCTGTGAATTGTATGTTACTACCTCTAACATTTGTATCATTAACCTATTAATGAAACTCATTAAATTCCTGATATGTATCCTCAGGGGGAGGGGTTTACAGGATGTTATGATAGTACTACATGAAAAAAAAAGTTACACCATTACTAATTTCTGATAAACAGTTTTCCTCCAAACAAATCTGTTATCTGTCAAAACTTCAACATTATCAAATCTTATATTTCTGTCTTCTAAGGCAGCGCTTCCCAAACTGTGGGCCGCGACCCCCTTGGGGGCCGTAGGTTTTGTTGAGGGGGGCCGTGAAATAATGAAAACAAATTTAAAAT
The DNA here is from genome assembly GCF_054136105.1 of Typopeltis vanoorti. NCBI lineage: Eukaryota > Metazoa > Arthropoda > Arachnida > Uropygi > Thelyphonidae > Typopeltis > Typopeltis vanoorti. The sequence goes on along the minus strand of NC_143564.1, from coordinate 29,544,931 downwards.
GTTTTAAGACTAAGTAGATTTTTTTTTATTTTAAAAGAAATGTATTTAACTTTTATTATTTATTATTTCTTTTTTGTTATTTTTTATATTTTAATGGAAAAATTCGCACATTGGTGTTGGTTCACAAACTTTGCTTCCTGCATATTTCGGCGCTTAATGAATATTAGTAAATATTGTTTATTCATATGTTTCATTTCAAAGCAGTGGTTAATTGTATTTACTTCGAATGCTCTCCATGGAAGTCCAAATCTTCCTCTACCTTTCATCACGCGTTCGTAATCAGGGACTGTTGACATATCAATACTTGTTTTATATTATCACTGTCATCCAAGCTAGTTTTCTGTTACCAATAAAAGTTTTGTATATACTTCACACATGAAAAAAAGCTTAAACAAGTTCATGCGGGAGATAGTAACTCGCTTGCAGTGGTAAACAACACGCCCTCCCTAACAGCCACTATACTGCAGAGGCAATCAAAACAAGTACTTTTATTATGCCAGTGAATAAGGTATGAGGAGTCTGTGTAATATATTTCTCAACAAATAGTGCAATTAGAGACAACTGGGATAAAAACACTAATTAATGAATCACATGTCCCCTCATACAGAAACTGTGCTGTGTAGACTGAAACAAAACCATATGTTGCATGGGCAAACACATATCTAACTAAAAACTATTGTTATTAATTAGATGTGTGTGAGTTCGATTTCCCAAGGCAGCAATAAAATTCAACTGATCGTGTTAAAATTCGTAAAAGGGCTAAAACTAAGTGTGTGTGTGTGTATATGTATATATATATATATATATATATATATATATAATGAATGTTATGGCAGTTTCACATATGGAATTCGGTTGAAGAGAGTTAGCATTTCAACTCAATTGTCAGCTATGCTTTTATCTTTCTGTTGCGTGATCTTTTGTTAATACCGCACCAATCATATGCACGTTTTAATAACCTGCCTTTGCTGTCTGTTTTGTGTTAGGCTTAATTACCGTAAAGGGAGAAAAGTCACAAAAGAGAAAAATGTTCCTGGTTTGGGGATTCCCTTATTCAGGTAATATTCACTAATTTCATGTTATCAGTTTGTGGTGTGCCAGTATCGTTAAGTGGTGATATTATTTGATCTATTCTACGTTAAAAAATTTAACCCTGAGATGGATAAGTGGCTGATAAAAAATAAAAATAAAAAATCCCGCGAACAATCCGAAGAAGCAGAAACAGACCCAAAAAAAAAAAAAAGGACAGTATTTCATATTTTACCAGAACAGCCCGCATCGTCTTCAGAACCAAACGGTAAGATGTTAAAAATGTAATATATGCATTTGATTTTTGCAATATTCGCTGTGTATGTTTTGTATTGAATATAAATACAATAAATATTATATTAATAAATTTATTATTATAATATTTATAATATTAAATAATATATATTATTAAATAATATATATTATAATATTAAAAAAATATTATAATATATCTCTCTATTACGATTTTTTTTCGAGGGGGGCCGTGAAATATTTTAATTTTTGCAAAGGGAGTCTTGACATCCAGAAGTTTGGAAGCACTGTTCTAAGGCACTTTACACTATCTGCCTATATCTTAGGTCTTCCTCTGGGTCTTTTTCCTGCCAACCTGGCAAAAAACACTCGCTTTGCAAATCTTTCCTCTCCCATTTTGTTAATGCATTTCTGAATGCTAACTATGTTAAGATCAATTCTAATACCCTCATTTTTATTATGATACTGCCATTGATGCTATCTTTTCACTCCACTAATCTTTCTCAGAACTCTTATCTCCAGGATCAAGTGTTTTATTTTTTAATTCAGCTCTCAGATCCATAAGTTAAAATTGGTTTGAACACTGTCTCATATACAGGTAATTTTGTGTTTGACTAATGTCTTTCTTATTCCATATACATTTATTCAGCTGACTTCCTGCTATATCCACTTTACCAATTCTGTTGTCTGTTTCCATATTTAATGTGCCATCTTCAACGAAACTTGTGCCTAATTAGATGAAATGTTTCACTTGCTCTATAGGTTCACCATTCAGGATACAGTTGATGTTTTCAATGTTTCTGCCTATTTCATTGTCTTTATCTTTTTACTGCTGATTTTCATATCAAATTTATTACAACAGCTATTCAATTTAGTCAGTGAATCTTACACTGAATTTATTCAGAAATATAACATCTACATAAAGTAAAGAATTATGATTAACATTGCTAATTTTGATATCAGGTTTAATACTGCTTTCCTTCATAATGTAATCCATATAGATAATGAATAACAGTGGAGATTACATGCACCCTTGTCCCACACCTGATTTAACATCAAACCATCTTCCTGTACCACTTTCAATTCTAACTGCTGACTTAAAGCTTAAATAGAGACTATATATTGCCTGATATAATGTCCCATTTATACCGTATAGCTACAACGATTTGAAGAGCTTTTCTCTTAGCACTTTGTCATATGCCTTTTCCAGATCTATGAAAGTGTTATATATATTTTTTCAATACAAATCCAATGCATGTTCAATACAAATCCTTGTTATATCCCCAAGATTTCTCAGCAGTTTGTCTTAAAGTGAAAATCTGAACCTTACAACCTCTATTTGGCCTGAATCCAACTTGTTCTTCACCAAGCTTCCCTTCCACAATTTTTCTTATCTGTTTCTCAAGTTTACTTGCAGAAATCTTACCAGGAACATTGAGTAGGGAAATACCTCTGTAATTCTCGCATTCAGTTTTATTTTTCTTTTTATAGATGGGTACTATGTCACCTTGATCATGTCTGATTCCTTCTACTGTACTCTTTCCTCCTTCTAACAACCTCCAGTATATTTTGCAACCTTCGTGATATTTATTTTCTGTTCTTACCAAAGTCTTCCCATGACTTATTTAGATAGTTTTACACTGTGCTTCACTTTCTTACATTTTTATCTGTGTTCTCTAAGAGCTCGAGATGAATTACTTGCCAGGAACTTCTGATATGTTTTCCTTGACAGTTTCTTTAATCTCTTTAACTACTGTGACACCATGGAGTTGTGATTTTTATATCCTTACAGATGGCATCACCACATGCTTCTGGTTGAATCAGTCAATGCTTTCTTAAGGCTTTTCCACTGAATCTCCAAGGTTTGGTTCTTGTTTTAAAACTCTTTCTTTTGTCTTGAATGATGCTTGTATATTTGAATCTACAGTTCAACTCTGAAAGCTGCTCAACTTTGATATGATTTAACTTTCTTGCACACTCTTCTTTTCAATATGAAATTCAGTTTTATCCTGCTTAAAACTAAATAGTGGTCACTTCCTATTTCAAATCCTCTTGTTATACTCTGTGTCCTGAACTAGTTGGAAAACATTGCTATTAACTCTAACATAGTCAGTGAAACTTTTCTTATTTCTTGCATCTTCTCTCCATGTGATTTTGTAAACATTTTTATGTTAAAACATGGTGTGAGAACCAGTCATATCCTGAACAGAAATCCAGCAGGCACTTACCATTATTATTAACTTTATTCTTTTCTTCAAATTTTCACATGCCATTTCTATATGTATGGTAATCATTTTGTACTCTTCTGTTTTTAGATCTCCAACATGCGCCAACCTTTCCTTTTTCATTGTATCAGCTGCTTTCTCTAATGCCCAAAAAATTCTTCCATTTCTTCTTTAGTAGAGCCTTCTGTGATACTATAGACACAAATAAGTCTCATTGTCCAATTCTGCATTCTGATATTTTTCCACATCACTCTACTTGACATTGCCTGTTATTCAAAAGATTATCCTCATATTTTGTGTTGAATACTATAGTTGCTTCTGGAAATCCTCAGCATCCTTCTCCAACATTTTGGTGATTTTAGTTCTTCCATGCTAGTGGTTATTAGTACTGTGTCATTGGCATATCCAAGATTGTTTATTTTTCTTTCTCCAATTGAAATTTCACCCTTCCAACCATCCAGAGCTTTCCTTGTTATATGCTTTTCATCGATTTTAAATAGATCAGGGGAAAGGATGCAGCCTTGTCTCACTCCTTTTTCTATTCAGAGCCATTCCAACATATTTTTGTCAATTTTCACTGCTGTTGTGTTCTTCTTATAAAGTTGTTTTATTAAGTGCTCCAAGTGTTCTGGATTTCCCATTTTTCCTTAAGATTTTCCATAGCGTATCTCAGCTAAACAATCAAAAGCCTTTGTATAATCCACAAAGCACAGATTCATCCCTATGTACTTGTGTTGGACTTGTGTTTTTTCTGTTAGATGTTTCAAATTGGTCTCTAGTTCCTCAAAATTTTGCTTGTGTGTGAGATTAAGGAAATAGCTATATAGTTATTGTAATCACTGGTGCTCCCTTTTTTGTGGAGTGGCATAAATATAGATCTGGCCAGTTTTCAGGCCATTCAGGTATTTCCCAAATTTTGTGGCAAAGTTTATGCAAAATGTCAATTCCATTATATCCCAGACTCTTAAGAGTTCACTTGGTATTTCATCATAACCTGGAGCTTTTCAATTCTGGAGTTTTTTTCAGTGCCAACTCAATTTCTGCTTTTAAGATATATGGTTCTTTTTGTATATGCTTTCCTTTCAGTTCTTCAAATGAGAGAGAATTATTTTTATAAAGATCATCACAATAAATTTTCTATTTATTGGAATATCATTAGTTTCTGTTAGAAGTTTGTTATTGGCATCAACTATATTTAAAGTTTTTGGTCTGAAATTTCTATTAATGAGCTTAATCTTATTAAAGAGGTCTTTGATTTTTGTTAGCATGTTCTTCTATCTCTTCATACATTTTACTTTAAAAGTTTTCTTTGTCTTTTTTGCAGAATTTTTTGATAAGCTTACTTGTTTGAGTAGGTCTGTCCACTTATGTTGATAATCCTTTTGCCTTGAGTACCTGTTTTCAAATTCTGTTAATGTGCCATTAGATATCCATGGGCTGTTTGTTCTTTTTCTTTTGGGTAGAGTTTCATCATCAGATTCAACAGGAAACAACATTAAAAATTCACACTGGAGGAAATATATAAGTACAAAGAAAATCAGAATTCTTTCAAAAACAAGCCAGAATCCTTGGATAGCACAAAACATAATCCTAGATATACACAAAAAGGATATTCTATGGAAACAATTAAAGTGATATCCAAATAACGCAACTTTAAAAACCAAATATGTGATAACAAGGAATCATTTTACAATGCAAGAAATGCAAAAAGAAACTACTACAGAGACAAACTAACCTAACTAACCTCTGCACAAAATGACATGAAACAAACCTGGCATTTGATCAATGAGATGCTAGATTATGCTCCCAATATCACCACCTCTGAAACCGCAAAACACACCTTCAATAAAGATACCAAATCTTTCCAACAACTAGCAAATGACTTTAACCAATACTTTGTAGACACACCATCCAAGAAGAGAACGATCCCTCCAATCACAAAATGTTATCCTCCATTCACATTACAAGCAAAACAGACGTTATGGTTCCCAGCCTTAAGAGAAACTAGAACTTCTCTCTGTAATACATCAAACCAAACTGAACGAAGTCCCAGGAATTGACATCATCGTACCTAAGGATATTAAGCAACACATGAGTAGCTTAGTCTTGATGTTACTAAAATTAATAAATAAAATATTTAAAACCAGAGAAATACCTAGTATGTTAAAGACTGTCATAATCACATCTATATACAAACATGGAAAAAGAAATTTAATCATTAATTACAGACTCATTCTAACACTATCAATTATCAATCAAATTATGGAGCAGATTGTGCTAAGTAAACTCACAACATACACAGAGAACATTTATATTATCACTAAAACACAGTATAGTTTTCAGAAGAATAAGGGAACAGCATCTCTCGTGGAAGATTTTACAGATCCATAGTGACGTAATTAATACCATCTTAGATAAAAACAAAATTGTTATGGTAGCCTTTATTGACCTGACTAAAGCATTCAACAATCTCATACAGGAAACCTTATTAGAAAAGCTAAGACATGTTGGAATAGATGGGCCTCTACACATGTGATTTAGAAACTACCTTCAAAATAGAAAACAAATCGCACAGATCAGGTCAGTCCACAGTAGAAAACCACCAATAACCTGTGGAGTGCTACAGGGAGCTGTTCTCTCCCCAACTCTATTCAACAGCTATATTCACAATACTAACCAGTTACCTCTCAAAGGCAAGATCTTCAAATATGCAGATGATACAGCTATGGTATCCATCTATAATCATGTAAGCATAGTCCAAACAAACATGCAACATAAATCTACTCACTAACTGGCTCACGAAAAACTCCATACACCTAAACTCTGATAAAACAAAATTAATGATATTCAGAAATCAATTGAGTCAACCAATTGATTATATATATAACCATTTTACATTCACTCTCCAACATACAAAACCCACAGAACAGTAAAACCGCTATCATCACTCAAGTTGAAACAATATGATACCTTGGAATTTACCTTGATGCAGATATGAACTGGGATAGCCACATAAGCCATCTACAAAACAAACTCAGAACAATAACTAGCAAACTGTTCAGGTTAAAAGAGTTCCCATACACCTAAAAACACTAATATACAAAGCACTATGCCAAAATATAAGATATGCTATAACAACGTATCTGTTTTGTCCACACTATAAACTAAATAGATTAATATCATTACAGTACAAAACAATAAAGCTAATCTTTATGCAGCTACGTTAAATATTCATATTAGAAATTATGGACTTTACAACTGTGTTATAAATAACTTTTAATTTTCCGACGTTTCGATCTTCATATTAAGATCATCATCTGGAGCATATACAAATATATAGGACAAGCTGAGCTACATTACATACAGTAAGCTAGAGTCATTGTTTCTCTAGCTTACTGTATGTAATGTAACTTAGCTTGTCTTGTATATTTGTATATGCTCCAGATGATTATCTTAATATGAAGATCAAAACGTCGGAAAATTAAAAGTTATTTATAACACTGTTGTAAAGTCCATAATTTCTAATATGAATGCTGGTCACCGTGCAACACTAAAAGAAAGGATGCTAAAATATTATTTTGATGCCAACTACAGGACAGCCAGAAATGCATATAAGACTTCAGGCAACTAATTATATCACATATAATAATCACTGCAGAAAGACCATTTGGGTCTTTTACATCTCAGATATGCTAAACTACCTTTTGAATACAGGAACCTTACAAACTGAAGTAGCCTGAAAAGGGTCCTAAGGATATGCTATGAATGAGAAAATACCCACCTATATACTTTACAGTAAATGCAATATATTACTTCAGGCTTTCAGTTCAGTGATGTGTGCGTGTTTGTGTGAATTGTCATGTGTGCATGTTTGTGTGAATGAATTGCTTATCCTATAGCTATGATAAAAAATCAGATCTATCAAGTGTCAGTCTATTTCTAACACATCAATAAAAAAAATAAACAACTAACGGGTGTCATCCTCAGATACATTTAATAAAAAGTCTCGAATACAAGCTGACACATTACACCTCAACTCGGATCAACACAAAGAAAAAAAAACATAACTACAGCACTTAATGTATTAAAGCAAAAATTGTAAATATTTGTCATTTATTTTTATTGTACATACATGGGTCGTCTGAAAAGTTCTTGCCCTAACAATGAAAGAACATATTTTTATTTTTCAACATAATCTCCCTTAAGACTAATACATTTATTCCAGTGCCATTATCCCATCCCTGTGGTGGTTCTCAGTAAGATCTGCAAAATACCCCTCTACAGCTACAATCACCTCTTGATTCGAAGAAAAATGCTGAACAGTGAGGAAGAGATAGAAGTCAGAGGTAGCCAAATCTGGGGAATAGGGTGGATGTTCCAACAATTCATAGTGCAGGTCTTTTAATTTTCCCACTGCAAAAACACTTTTGTGGGCAGATGCATTGTCCTGGTGATAGATGATTTTTTCTTCTGCAAACCGGGTTTTTTCTCACGAATTTTTTCATCTAGTCTGGTTAAAAAATTGGAATAATATTCCCCAGTTATTGTTTTACCCTTTTCAAAATAATTAATAAACAAAATGCTTAGCATCCCAAAACACCGATGTCATGACCTTTCCTGCTGATGGAACCGACTTTGTCTTCTTTGGTGCCGAACAACTGGCTTCTGTCCACTGTTTTGATTGCTGTTTGGATTCTGGTGTGTAATGGTGAATCCAAGTCTCATCCATAGTAGTAAATCGACGCACAAAATAAGTTGTATTATTTGCCCATCTTGCGCAAAGCTTTTTTCATTTGCAGTTATTCATGCAAAACATATCCTACACCCTCTTTTGAAATGCCTATAGTTTCAGCAATTTCATGCACTTTGATCACCGGTCATCCAATGCCATATCATGCACTTGATCAATAATTTCTGGTGTTACACTTTTTGGACATTCTTCACGTGGAACATCTTTAAGTCTGGTACATCCATGTTTAAACTCAGCAGCCCATTTCTTAATTGTCGAAAACGATGGAGAAGAGTGGAGTGTCCATAAACTTTTATGAACTTTGAATGAATTTCTTTTGGTGTCCAACCTTCCTTTACAAAGAATTTTATAACTTCATGATATTCAGTTTTATCCATTTCAAGGGATACAGACAACACTTTTGCTTCAGACAGCTGTATAAAAAAATCTACTTGATAGAATGACTCGAAATTTCACATTGATGTATGTTTATGACAGATGTACCAACTTAGAAAAAAACTTGTTATAGTGTTGCCATCTATGGTCGAGGCCGAGAACTTTTCAGACCACCCTTGTGTACTGTAAGTGGTCTTATTCAACTGTAATTACCAACTACAATTACCATTATTAACCTCTCTCTCTCCATGCACACACACACATATATATACACACACATACGCTAGTTATTCATTATACAGAAAAATTGATATAAGCTTCATTGTTAATAACAATGAAGAACAATACGTGTTGTAAGTTTTAAATGCATAATATATAACTAAAAAAATATAAAAAATTTTATTGAAATCTAATGTAGAAAATGAACCATATATGCAGCACTTAATGCTGAACTTTGTAAAATTACATGTTGTCACTCGAGATAATTATTGTACATATGTAAATATTTTAGTGATCAATGTGAGGATCGAGGGATCTTGGATTTGATTATCTCATCAGAGGATGTTATTATAAATGAGGTGTCAAATTTCATTCTGGTTTGTGAGAGTGACCTTGAAGTGATTACCTGGGTGGTGGCCAGTTATACAAGGACTTCTGCGAGGAAATGATACCCTATGTCTGACAATATTTGAAGTTAAAAAAAATTGCCAAAACAGTGAAGGTTGTCTTATATATAAAAATCTGAACCTTTGAATTCAGCAACAGGGAAAACTGACAAGCAATCATCTAGCTCCTACGTTAATATACTTGTGCAGTGCTGTTATGTTAGACGCAGTATAGTCTGTATGTTATAATAAACTTTTGCCTCTCATTTTAGCCAGTGAGTCTGGTTCTCTGGCATTTTGTCATGTGCATTGCAAGAGGGGTCGACTTCAAAACTTTTAAAACTTTTTTAGTGAGATTACTATTTGTTTTTGTAATTTCAAGATGTCATAAGACTCCATCATGGCTCCAACCCCTACATGAAGGAAATAAAAAGCTGGATTTCACCTGAAAGTTGCATACCTCAAGGAGCACAACAATTGTGCTACTGCATGAGAAGATGGTAAGAGACTAGAGATTAGAGGAAGACATATTGAGGACTATCTGCAATGAGAAGGGACAGTACACTCATTTTCCAAATTTAGAGAATCAGGTAGCAGACATATTTCCAGAGCATTTATTAAGAAATAAAATTACGTTATAGCACTCAAGTGGACAAAAGAAGATCATTAGTATTGCAAACACTTCAAATTCATTGCTTTCATGGTATGATAAATTTATCGAGAACCACAGTTTAGTCTGAGGCATAAAACTAAAATAGCACAAAAATTACTAGCAGATCTTATCTGCAAAATTACTAATTTTTGTTGTTACATTATAGAGAAGCATAAGAAAAATAATTTTATTGTAAACAACAGTGGGAACATGGCCGAAACTCCAATGAACTGTGGAACAGTTGTAACAAAGGATGTACAAATAGTACTGGTGAAGACAACAGGACACATAAAAAAAAATAATAATAAATAAATTAATTAATTAAATAAACAAAAATAAAGATTTATTTAAATTAAGGGGATATTTAATCCCACATTGTTTCAAAGCCGAATAAGAAACTCTAAGATAGAAATCAAAGAATTTCATGCCGAATATAGCAAACTATAAAAGTTTGGCAAGTCCAAGCGTAAGCAAAACCTGGTAGTACAATACCAGGAAACTTGCAGTAAAGGTGGATAAAGCTACGATCACTGTTCTTAATATTAGCCCTAATGTAAAACACATCCCCTAGGAGATGTATGTTGTTTTTGCACACAAGCACTACTATAAAGATTTATAGTAGTGCTCATGTGTATGGCTGATAAAATGAAACTGTTACTGATGGTTGTGTTCAAGAGGTAGATGAAGAAGAAGCAAAAAATCAAGTTTACTACTGAGTTTGTGAACGAGAAAGGTTGGATGCAACTCCTCATCCAACTTCTCGATATTTGCCTGAACAAACCCTTCGAGGAATGTCTTTATGAATAATATAATGAATGAATGAATGAATGATTAACATTAAAAAATCCTATACAAAAGATGACATTAGGCATTGTCTTGATCTGGACATATTGTATGAATTTGTTATAAAGGCATGGAATGATATTAAAGAGGAAACAATCATTGATTATTTTAAAAAGTACAGTGTATCCATGCTGGATGGTGAGAGGATGAGAATGAAGTTGAAGTCATGGTTTCAGATTCAGAGCAAAGATTTTTTAATATCTGAAGTGAGGAACATTTTATTAAAATATACTAATAAAACTTACTGTAAACGGTTTTTAGGGTAATCGGTATTTTGCTTTTATATTTTTAAATAACATGTTAATATACTGATATATTAATATATTTTACATATAAATATTTGAATTTAATGTTTAAAATGTGTTCAATAGAGTAAGCTTGTTGTGTTTTTCATTTAAATCCTTATGAAGTTATAATTAGTAGTGTGATCACATGAATTACAATATATGAAACTAAAGACTCGAATCATCTGATATCATTATCATCATCCTCCCCCCCCTCCTATCTTGCTTATCCTTCCTAAAAATACTGTATACCTGATGAAAACATTAGTTTCTGTGATTTATCAGTTCTGTGAGAAGCTCTGGTATCGAGACCATATTTTAAGGTAAATAACAAGTTTAATAAAAGATAGTGGTGAGAGCAAGAACTGTCAATGAGTTCAAGGAGTGGTATGATAGTCTTTGTTTCCTTGGAAGGACCTCCCATGATGAGTCTTTTGACTCCATGGAGGCTTGAATAATAATAATAAACAATTATAACATTACAAGTTTCATAAGTCATTGGACTTGCATCGTCAGGGGTACTAGCAAAATGCTAGAAACAATTAATTACATGTATTAGATGTTATCAGAACTTTCCAATCAGGACATACCAATAAGTAACCAGAATAAAAATGTTAAATTCGTTAATATATGCGTGTTGGAACACTGCTAGTTGTTGCTGTCATGTTTTTGCCATCGTGCATGTCATGTCTTAGGTCCATAGCAGTTAAATTTTTAATGAAAGCAAACTGAACTTGATGTAAGATTAAGCACTGATTCTTGTTACATTGTGTGGGGATCTTTAGCATTTGTGAGGCATCCTTGAATATTCTTGTAAAACAATTATGATCAATATAAGGCATTTTTGTTTGTCGCCACACTACTTGATGGCCTATGGTAGTTGTGTAGGATGCTAAGTCTGATTTATGTTATGTTCATTTTTTTGACATCTTTTATGTATTCAGACATGCAGATCTTCCTCTGACCTTCCTGTCTGGCCTACATAGCAAATGTTAAAAGAGCAATGAATCTCTTAAATGCCTAGCTTTTTCATGGCATAATGTGAAGGTTTTGGTGGATGTAAGAATCTGGAGGTTTTATGCAAGGTTAAAAAATCTATTTTGATATTGTACTTGTAGCCACTTTGTTCTTGATGTAGAGTAGTGTTTGCATTCTTAAAATCTTGTTTAAGTGGAGCTGCAGGAGGTGTATTAAGAATTTTGTTGATCGTCATGGGTTCATTAACCATTGAGTGCAAGGTTCTGCCTCAGGTAGTGCAGTTCTTCAATCCTTTTAATTGACATACATGATATGTTGTGTTCTCTGTCTCATAATGTTTTAATCATGCCTATCTTTTGTAACAGATGATGGTATGAAGTGACATGTAAAATTCTTCCCATTGTGGTAGGTTTTATGTTTACTGAAAAGAATAATATTTTTTATCTTCATTTATTTCGACAAGGATATCAAGGAATGTAATTTTTTGTGATCTTCCAGTTCAAGAGTGAATTTTATATTGAGATGCAAGCTGTTCAGATAATCTTTGAAATTAATTAACTTATTCATTGTTCCTGACTAAATAACAAAATATCATCAATGCAATGTAACCAAATTGCTGGTGTTTTCTGATAGTTTTTGATTGCATTTGTTTCGAAATTTTCCATAAACAGGTTAGCTAAGGCTGGAGAAAGGGAGGAGGGGGAACCCATGGGAAGTCCTTCCCCCCCCCAATATTTTTCCTGAAATATGAAAAAAAGTGTTTTCCGTATGGTGTGTGAATAGTCTTACTGTGTCTGGTGGGAAAAGGTTTACAAGTAGATCCACTGTGTCATCCCTGGGTGCATTGATGAAAAGACTGACTACATCTAATCATAAATTGTGCCATAAAATCTGGGACTAATGGATGTTTCAATGATAAAGATTTTTTAAAATTCTTCTGGCCAATTAGGTAACTTTTTGATCAAATCATTAGTTTTATTATGTGTCATGTTGGGATCCTGGTCTTAAGATAAATAGGTATTGAAATCTTCTAATAGGCTGTTCATTTTTCTTACATATTCATTTGTATTCATAACCACTGTTCCATTTCCTTTGTCTGCCTTAACTATTACTGTGTTTTTATCTTGTCATAATTCTTTAAGAGCTGTTAACTCCCAATTTTGGTATGTTTCTGATTGGTAATTTAGTTTTTAGTAATAAGGCTGGAATTTGTATGCAGATGAGGTCTGCAGTCTCTTGGAAGATGTAATATTTAAGGGACACATTGCTAAAAGTTTGAGGACTTCACAACTGATTATGACCTTGATGCAGAGGACACCGATATGTAGAAGTAAGGAGATTATGGTCACATATGGACTGCTGTGCACAAATTTGGTCACCTGACTTGCAAAAGCAAGAAGAGTTATTGAAAAGGGTCTAGAGGAATGTTAAATATGAAGAAAGGTTGAGGAAATACCATTTGCAGTCCAGTAGATAAAGGAGTGAAGGATGTGATAGATACATATAAGTTGGTAAGTGGTTATTACCAGATTAATGTAGAAGAGAATTTTCATAGAATGGGATGAGAAGAAAAAAGAAGTCATTCCTGGAAGTTGTTTAAGAGTATGTGAACAGGAGAGTGGAAAGCAGATTTTTTGCATTGAGAGTGGTGAGTGATTGGAATGCATTGCCTGAGTGCAGCGAGTGTAGAGACAGTGAATGCATTTAATATAATAATATTAACAACAACAACAACTTAATTTTATCTTTGACATAGATGCAGTCATTTTTTTTTTCTTTCTGATTTCAGATGCAGTCATGACTATGGCCAGACTTGGTTAGCAAGATTATGTGGTATTGTGCATAATTTATGCCTGCTTTGTTATGCAAGTCTAATTTGTACGATAGTATTTGATAGGAAATTTTTAATTTTATAGTTATTTTATTCCAAGTTCTTTTGTAATATCAGAACAGAAGGTTATGTTATCATGTGACAGGTTCTGCATACACTGTTCATGTGGATCTCTTTTTCTTCTCTTCTTTCTCAGCCTTGGTCGGTCCACTGCTGGACAAAGGCCTTCCCCTTTTTTGATCACTTCTTTCTATCTTTGGTGGTCTTCTTCCACTTCTTGTCAAAGTTTCTAAGATCATCATTTCATCTAGTCATTGGCTTTCCTCTGTTTCTTCTTCCAGTTAGTATCCAGTTGTAATCTCCTTGGTCCAGCATCCTTCCTCTCTTCTCATTACATGGCCTGCCCACTTCCATTTTCTGGTCTTAATATGAGTTAGAATGTCATTTATCTTGGTTTGCTCTCTAATCCAAGAGTTTCTTATTTTATCTTTTAAAGAGATCCTTAGGATGTTTCTTTCAAATTTTTGCCCAAAATTTTGGCATTGGTAAATATGGCTCCTCTTTTTCCTTACTGTCATGGTAGTGGTGGTTGTGTGTGTTGGGGGGATTGGTCTAATCTTCCATGCTGATGCATATAGGAAGATGCCTTTTATACCTACTGCCAGGTTTTTTATCCTTGTTCTCTCTTCACCTGTTACCTTAGGCAGGGGTCCATGCTGGATACTGTCAGCTGGGCTGTCTGAGCCCAAGTCTGCAGATGTTCATAAACTGAACCAGCCATGTGGATCATGTGAATCTGTCTTTTTTTTTTTTTTTTTTTGTTAGAATTTAATTTATGTCAGATAAAATTTAAAAAAAATTTTTTATAATTGGATGATAGAAAAAAAAAAAGATTAATCTTAGTTATAAAATAAGATAAAATTATTTTGATAATTTCTACATCTCTTATGCTTACAGTGAGTAAGTTTGTCTAATATGAAAGCAGCAGGGGTTTTTCTTCTTGGAAACTTGGGTTTTCATCTTGTGAAATGGGAAAACTAGAACACAAAATTAACAATCTGGTCTCATAGCCGTAACTGCTTCATCCGTTATTCATAATTGTTTTAAACAGCCACGCCAAAACAATTTTATTGGTCCTTTAAAGAGCATTTTTTTTATTGAGCATTTCAGTGTATGAAAGATACCAATTAGTTAATGCAGTATGGTTTTTACAGAACAAGTTCAAATACTGAAAGTAATAATTATATTTAATGTTTCTAATACATACAAAATATGTAAAAAAATTAATGAATTAACCATTCAGTTAGAGCTTCCGTAATATATTTGGTGGCAATGATATACACTAGTTGTAAAGACTGTTAAGATTCATGTCTTGCTATGTGAAAAACATAAGGGTTTTGATCTAAAAGTCACAGATAACAAATGTTTTTGCATTCAGCATAACATGCAGACTGGCTAGAGATTATGCAGACAGTACATTGTCTCATAGCCTTAGTCATTTTGGCATCATTGAAAACAAGCAATGATCTATTCGGCTTTAACATTTCAATGTTATGTTACACTCTTGTAGTTGGTTTTACCTGGACCTTGGTGGGTGATACAAAGTCTGACACAGAAAAAACGAGACTGTGCTTGTACCTCTTTATTTAATAAATTGAGAAAATCAACTATGATCTCCTTCAAAATAGAACCCTTCTGAGTGGACACACACAGCTGCATACAATGCTTCCAATGTTCAAAGTAATTCTACAGATCATTTTCTGGAAGAGGTAGAAGTTGCAGGGAACCAGGTCTGGTGAATGGGCTGGGTGCTCAAGCATGGTGATGTTATGATTAGCTAAAAACTGCTTCACAGACAAAGCATTGTGGGCTGGTGCATTGTCCTTTTTCAAAATCTAACCATTTCTCCACAATTCTAGTCGTTTCCTTCTCACACGTTCACGGAATTTCGTCAACACGTCAAGGTAATACTGCTGATTTACCATCTGGCTGCTGGGAACACACTCTGCCATTACAATACCCTGGATATCAAAGAAAACAATCAACATGGCTTTGAACAATTCAATTGGTCTTGAAGATATTGCTGACTTCCACTGCATTGATTGTCGCTTGGTTTCTGGCTCATACATAAATATCCAAGTTTCATCACAAGTAATTACCGAATTCAACAAATCTGCTTCATAATTACCTAATGCACTGCAAAAGGTCCAAACACAGTTCCTTGCGACATTCTTTTTGTTCATCTGACATTTTTGGAACCATTTTTGCACAAACCTTTTTCATGTTCAATTCTTCCATTAAAATGCACAGAATACTTTCCCCTGTCCAAATGAACCTTATCATCTACAGCTCGAACACCCAACTTTCTGTCTTTTCGAATTGTATCTTGCACTTTTTAATGTTGTCATTGGTAACTGCTCTGTGTTGGGTGGCCTGGGCGATCATCTTTCATGCTTTCTCTGCCTTCCAAAACTCGTTTGTGCCATTCCAAAACACATGCACTCTTCACCATAAGCCTCAGTCAATAATCAAAGTTTTCATTGCAGATTTCTTCAGTTTCACAAGAAATTTGATGTTAACTCGCTGTTCACTCTTGAACTCCAACATTTTCTGACTTAGGGTAAGAAAGCATCAATATTTGAGCATGCATCCACTCGTACTGAGTAAAGCGATGGAGTCGAGCTTTGTCTCACAGTGACAGGTTAGAACATGCTCTATAACTATCTTTGTCTCTTCCCCCACACTGTCCATTCCCAGGCTATAGGGTTAGTCTCGTTTTTTTTTGTGTCGGATCTCATATATTTAACCTCCCTGGATGCAGTATCTTTTTTCTATTACCAATAATACAAAATAAAAAAAAATAATTAAAATAGAGCACAATTGTGAACAATTTTTAGCTCTTTAATTTTTATCACTTTCACAGGCATTTGAGTGATCATTATGACTGTAACACATTTTCATCAGTTCATTTTTAAATGGGATGAATGTTTCATAATTCAGAGCAGATGTTTTATATTTTCTAATTTAGTTCATAAATTCTTGTTTGTCTACTAATGTTTATATTATTATTTGGACAGGTACTTTGACAGTTACTTTCTGGTTCACTTGCGAATTTCAAAAGAACGTCTTGAAGGAGATCTCTTGAAAGTCAGATGCAAAGATACAAATGAATATGGTATATACTTATATACTCCATTTCTAAAGTGAAATGTTTTCAGTAATTTTGCTTTTGTATAATTCGTGAATTATTTACTTATTCTAATGGCAAAAGAAATACAAAGCAGCTACATGTCAATGTCCATTCTAGAAAGCCAACCCAGGGCCTCATCCATCATCTCATGAATGTCCTAGAGGCCACCACCATGAAATTGGCTCCTTGGGCAGTTATTCACAATATCAGCGATCATTTGGGCCATGGTGGGGGAACAGTCACAGTAAGGGTGGTCTGACAGTCTCCACTTAATTAGTAGGTAGTCACATCTGCCCTGGTTAGTTCTGATCCTGTTGATTGAACCAAATCTTCCTAGGAAGAGCAAAACCAGCTGCGGAGCACAGGGATCTTCAACTAGGAAGCCATTCGTTGGAAGATTGTTGGACCAGTGTTCTCTCTACATGTCAGGTGTTGATAGTAAGGCAACTAAAGAGTTCGTCCATGAACCAGAAAGGGTTTCTTGATTTTAGGCAAAGACTAGATGGATTTATGAGAGTCTGGTGCAGGGGCATGAGTGGATTGCTCATTACTTTATTAAATTCGTTAATTGAGGCTTGTCTTCTCCATATATTTAGTGGAGCAATGTTAGATAGGACAGGCAGCCAGGAGAAGAAAGGAGGTGCTTCCCAGTGTCCCACTAATTGTGCTCATGGTGAATTTAGCTGTCAGTGTGTGCACCTCTTTCCCAGATAGGGGGCACAGTATTCTGCTGCAGAGAATGTGAGGGTGTTAAATTGTGAATGAAACTATGTTGTGTAATTTATTTTTTTCATTCACATTTAACATTGCTTATTATATATTATTCGGGGTTCTTAGGGGGCAAAGCTGTATAACTGAGAGGAGACCTCCACATAGCCTTTAAAGGAATGTGGAGAACCGACCAGGGCTTCTGACCTAATGTCCAATCCTCACCTTCTCGTGGTGCACCCTGTTGGGTATCTACTTGGATACTGAACGGACGAGGATGGGCTGGCAATTTGGGATTTAGCCGACCAAATTGTATTCTTATTGGTTAAACCAAAATATAGAATGATGGTACAACATGACAAAATTACATGCCGGCTGGGGCGTCGCCCGGTTAAACAAGGCCCCCGTTGTTTTCGCCAGGGAACCAGGGCGAACAGCGAAAAGTCAGCTACTGGAACAAATCTGAAAATAAACCCCAACTCAACATCACCAGAGTTGAAGATCGGTACTATCAACGTAAGAAGCCTGAATGGAAGAAATGGAGCTAGCTAAGGAATTAGATAAGTACCAGATCGACATAATAGGGGTGACTGAAACAAAAAAGACCAAAACTGGTGAGATCTTTCTGAGCAATAAATACAAAATGTTATATTCAGGCAATGACAATCAAGGAAAGAAGGAGTAGCCATAGTATTCAACACAAAATACGAGGCTAATCTTCTTGAATGGCAGTCAGTCTCAAGTAGAGTAATGTGGGCAAATATGAGAATGAGGAACTGGACAATGAGACTTATTTGTGCCTATGGTCCCACAGAAGGTTCTACTAAGGTAGAAGTGGAGGAATTTTTTGAGGCTTTAGAAAAAGCAACTGACACAATGAAAAATGAAAAGTTGGTCCTTGTTGGGGATCTAAATAGCAGAGTAGAAAATGATTGTGAGACATACAAAAATATTTTGGGAAAATTTGGAGAAAAGTGCAAAGCTAATAATAATGGCAAATATCTGTTGGATTTCTGCTCAGGACATGGACTGGTTATTACTAACACCATGTTCCAACATAAAAATGTGCACAAATTCACATGGAGAGAAGAGGCAAGGAATAAGAAAAGTCTCATTGACTATGTTATTGTTGATAGTGATGTTTTCTCCCTGGTGCAGGACACCAGAGTGTACAGAGGATTTGAAATTGGAAGTGATCACTATTTAGTCTTGAGCAGGATAAAATTGAATTTCATATTGAAAAGAATAACGTGTAAGAAAGTTTTAAAGCGAATAAAAGTTGAGCAGCTCTCAGATGTGAGCTGTAGACTAAAATACACAAAGATTATTGAAGAAAAAATGAAAGAGTTTGAGAACAGGAATCAAACCTTGGAGATTCAGTGGCAAACTCTGAAGAAAACATTGATTGATTCAGCCAGAGAGGCATGTGGTGAAGTTGTCTGTAAGGATAAAAAAATCAGAACTCCCTGGTGGACACAGGAAGTTAAAGAGGCAGTGAAGGAAAAGAAGAAAGCATACCAAAAGTTCCTGTCAAATAAATCAGCTTGTGCTCTTAGAGAATATAGAGAGAAATGCAAGAATGCTAAACACTGTGTCAAACTAGCTAAACAAAAGTCATGGGAGGACTTTGGCAAGAATATAGAAAATAAATATCAAGAAGGTGACAAAATATTCTGGAGGTTGTTGAAGAAGCTTAAGAATGGAGGAAAGAGTGCTATAAAAGGAATTAGAGATAATAAAGGTGACATGAAAACGGGAGAAAAAGATATCCTTGAAGTATGGAGTAATTACTTTGAAAAACTGCTAAATGAAACAAGCAGTGATGTCAGCACAGTGGTAAAAGACATTGACCAGGCATGCAGTCAGGAATACATATCCATACTTGAAGTAGAAAAAGCCATCAAAGGCTTGAAATGTGGAAAGGCAGCAGGAGTAGAAGATATTCGACCAGAAATACTGAAGTATGGTGGTATAAGAGTCTTATAGTGGCTGCACTGCATAGTTCAGAAAGCCTGGACAGAGGGACGAATTCCCGATGATTGGAGTAGAGCTCTCATAGTACCCATATATAAAAAGGGAAATAAAACCGAATGTGAGAATTACAGAGGTATTTCCCTACTGAGTGTTCCTGGCAAGATCTATGCAAGTATACTTGAGAAACGGTTGAGAAGAATTGTGGAAGAAAAGCTTGGTAAAGAACCAGCTGGATTCAGGCTAAATAGAGGCTGTCAGGATCAGATCTTCACTTTACGACAAATAGTCGAGAAAGCATGGGAATATAACAAAGATCTGTATTTAAGTTTTGTTGATCTGGAAAAGGCATATGACAAGGTGCCAAGAGAGAAGCTATTCAATACGCTGCAGTTATCTGGTGTCAATGGGGCATTATATCAAGCAATACTTAGTCTTTATTTGAGTTGTAAGTGAGCAGTTAGAATCGAAGGAAGTACAGGAAGATGGTTTAATGTTAAATCTGGTGTGAGACAAGGATGTACATTATCCCCTCTGTTATTCATTATCTATATGGATCACATTGTGATCCATATACATGGAAAGTGGTATTAAACATAATATCAAAATTGGAGATGTTAATGTCAGCTCTTTGCTTTATGCGGATGATGTTATACTTCTAAATAAATCTGCTACAAGTCTACAAGATTCTCTGACTAAATTGAACAGCTGTTTTAATAGATATGGTATGAAGGTCAGCAATAAAAAGACAAAGACAATGAAAATAGGCAGAATTATTGAAAATGTCAACTGTGTTGTGAATGGAGAACCTGTGGAACAAGTAAAACATTTCAGCTATTTAGGCACGATTTTTAGTGAAGATGGTAAATTAAATATAGAAAGAGACAACAGAATCAGCAAAGCTGGTATGGTGGGAAGTCAATTGAATAAATTCATGTGGAATAAGAGAGAAATTACTCGGAACACTAAATTAGCTGTATACAAGATAGTGTTCAAACCAGTTTTAACTTATGGATCCGAGAGCTGGGTCAGAAGTAAAACACTTGACCAAAGACTAGAGACCACAGATATGAGAGTCCTGAGAAAGATTATAGGCGTGAACAGATGGCATCAATGGCAGTATCATATTAAAAATGAGGATATTAGGAAAGAACTTGGCATTGTCAGCATCCAGGAATGCGTTAGCAGAGCTAATCTCAGGTGGTATGGTCACTTAAACAGAATGGGCGAGGAAAGATTAGCAAAACAAGTGTTCTCTGCCAGGTTGGCAGCAAAACGACCCAGAGGAAGACCGAGATATAGGTGGATTGATATGGTACAAAGTGCCTTAGACGACAGAAATATAAGATCTGATAATGTTGGAGTGATGACAAGTAACAGGCTGATTTGGAGGAAAATTGTAGATAGGAAATTAATAATGATGTAATTTTTTTTTTTCATGTAGCTATCATATCCTGTACACCCCTTGAGGGTACATGGCAGGAATTTGATGATGATGATGATATTATATATTAATCATAATTTGTATAAAAATTAATTATTGTTCCTTAATTAAGGATTACTATTTAAATATTTATTCTAAACTTAACCTACTATTAATTTATTAAATAATAATATGTGTAGAAATTTATGATAACTAAAATATATATGTAAAGTAACGAAAAGTGTTATTATAAATAATTGTATACGTAATGAAAGAGCTGATTAAGTAGCTCAAATATTCTGTTTATTCTTATTTGTAAAAATTTAACGTTATGTAATCACTTATGTAGTAGTAGAGCGTTGTATTACATTAGCGAAATGTTTGCATTCATGCGTTGTCATGGAGACGCATGAAATAAACAAGCACGAGTCGAAGAGTGCGTGACCTTGGAACCAAAAAGGAGAAGGAAAGGCAATAAGAATTTTAATGAGAGAAAAGGGGAGAGTTTTGCGGAGCCTGAAGGAAGGTAGGATACAAGCAAGGAAGTGAAAGAAAATTATAAATTCTTTAGGGAAGAGATTCAGAGTATAGTGTTTGGAAGTGAAAAAAAAAAACGTAGTGAATCTTATACTCAGCTGCAAGTGAAATCAGCTGTAGTTATAGAGAAAAATTGATGTCGTAATCGGATAAATAAAGAACTGGACATTCAATGGGAAATTCTGATTAGTTCCAGTTAGTCTAGGATTACGTCTTAATTCTATGTTGCCCTGAGAAGAATTATAATGAATTAAACTAGTTGCAGAAAAGTAAACAAGGAAGGATATCAGTACCTTATTGCTGTTGTTTAGAGTAGTGAAGCACGATTAACAGTAGTTCAGTTAAAGCATTGAAGAATTTTATTTAATGTGTTCCGCTAGCTCAAATAAGTTAATTCATAAGTGTGCTCGCAATAAATTGATGTATTGAAGATTGTATCTGGTAAGAGTAGTCATACATGTTTATTTATTCTAACATTACTATAGCATATCTTCGAAGTTCAAGGTCCGAAATAAGATTGCTTGGAATATTGTCTACCTTGATTAGTGCCTGCTGTGAATTTAAACATTAAGTACAACTGATAGATATGTGCAGACTGATCAAATGAGAAGTTTTGTTTTATTAACTTGAGTTAAGAAAGCTTGTGATTTTGAAGCTGTGAATTGTATGTGATAGTTTAGAACATTGAATTGGCATGAGTGACTTAGCAAGATGTATTAAGTTGATTGTATTGTTTCATTTTAAAGCAGAATTCTTGTATTTGTTATATATATATCATATATTAAATGTTTTATTTTGTTAATCTAAATATTGTGTTTGCCTGAATTCCCTTTTATTGCACCGTTCATAAATATTCGAATCTTGCAGGAACCCCAAATGGAATAGTAAATAAATCGGCCTAAATAAATGAGAGACTGCTAACTTAATTAAGAATTGATCCTACTATTTTGTATAGACTAATCTAAAAATAGGGTGGCGCAGTATAATTATAAATTTCTCTACTTTTGGATCGGTGATCAATTTGCAATTAGTTCTTATATTAATAAGAGTGACTTGAAACAAGATGGCAGATTAGAACACAACATGAAAATAGAACGTCACGACAAGGGCTAGTGCAGATGACCTTACGACTTCTAAACCACAACTCCAGGTTGTTCCAGCAAGCCTTGAAATGATATTATTTCTTGTTTTAATTTTGTTGGATAGGTTTGTGATGTGCCTTTTACAGATTAGGCTTTTGTCTAGGCTCACTCCAAGTTATTTCGGGTGAGGCTCATGTACTACCATTTTGCCACAGAAAGAAAGGTTGAGGTGTTGATTTGCCTCTGCATTGATTAATTGGAATGCTGTGGATGCAGTTTTTGTCGGATTTGGCTTCAGGTACCACTGTTTGAAATACTCTTCCAGGATGTTCAGGTCTATGTTTAAGGTTGTTTCCAGGTTGGAAAAGGAAGTAGATTGGTGGAGGATTGCTAGGTCATTGGCACATATATACATTTGCATGAGCTGGTATGTGTTAAGTTGGACATATAGATGTTAAATAATAAAGGTGCTAACACAGAGACCTGTGGGAGACCATTGTGGAGAAATCTGGGTATGCTCTTTTTTTCCACCAATATGGAACCGGATCTTTCTGTTGGAGAGAATGGGTTTGAAAAGCTGCAAAGTTTTTTTGCACCTTATATTTCCTAGCTTTAGGAGGAGGCCCTGATCCAGACTGTGTCATAAGCTGATGTTAGGTCAATGAAAGTGGCTCCAGATTTAAGTTTCTTCTGGAAGTCTGCTTCAATCTGTGTTGTCAGGGCCAGGACCTTGTCACAACAACTTCTTCCCGGCCTGAAGCCAGCTTGTTCAATCGGGAGTACTCTTTCGATCAATGGTAAAATTCTTTTAAGGAGAATTCCTTCAAAGAGCTTAAAGGTGGAGCAAAGCAAAGAGATAGGTCGTAGATTTTTGACATTATTTAGATCTTTGGGCACAGCAACAGTTTTGGTAGTTTTCCAGTTGTTATAATTTTTGAGAAAAGGGTGGCCAGCCATGTTTGATCTTGTTGGCCGATATATTTTAGAAACTTGAGGAGGATACCATCCACTCTTGCAGCCTTGCCATTCTTGGTGAGTTTTAAGGCTTCCTGTATCTCTTCCAGAGATACTGGGTGTACAAGTTCAGGAAGCTTGGGGCCCATAATCAGATTTTTTCTGATGGAAGATTGCACAGTTATTTTCCTGATAGAGCTGGGATGTATCTTGGAAGTTTGCAGTAAATGATTAGCCATTTGATCAGGAGTTATCCCTGTTCTCCCTCCCCACACACACCTAATTTTCTCAGAAGTGACCAGCTTTTCTGGCTAGATTTGGTGAAGTTAAGTTCATGGATGCTTGAAATCCATCTTTCCTTTTTGTTTTTGTTGAGTGTTGCTACGAGTTCCTTAGCATTAGTTAGGTCTTCAGTTTCTTCATATTTGGCTAAAAGTTCCTCAATCTGAGATAGCAATTAGGGGTGGATGGTATTGCTATAATGATTTGTTCAGTTTGTTTCTCAGATGCATTCCAGTTTGTTCTGTGGAGGTTACATCTAGTGATTGGTGTTCCACTGATGATTGGGATTGATGTGCCTGTCTCTGTTAGTGTAGGACAATGCTGGCTGTTAGGGAATCTGTCGAGGATGGTTCAGGTTCTTGGCAGAGGGTGGTCTTTAGAGACTATGCACAGATCTGGAGTGCAGGTTCTGTTTCATTTGGCTGAGTGAAGAGTACCTTCTTGCTTGGCATCGCAGATCAAATACAGGTTATACTAGGTGGCACCCTTTAGGACTCTAAGACTGACTTCAGTTGTTTTCTTCAGCCATTTTTGCTCAGTGTTAGTGCCTGTGTGCGCATTTCATTAATTTTTGTTCCCTGAAGATGGTAATGTAACATTACCGAAATATTGGAAGTATTAATTAAAGTTATTTAGTTAATATAATAATATACATTGTTCTTTCCTTAAAATTAATAGTTTAGTTATCCATTTAACTATTTAAATCTTCCATAACAAATGACTTAATCTTGATCATGCCATTCTGCATTTTACTAGTCACTTCAGTGCTAGCAAAATGTAGTCTTGTCCTATTTCCCTTGTTTTGAATAATACTCGTATCCCTAAACAAGATAAGATTTTTTCTCTTGGCATGACTTACTCCTTTCCTGGTTCAAATACATCACAGTCAATAAATTAGATACCAAGAAATAATATACTTGGTTTAATCCTTTATCCAAGTGTAAGAAAACAAAGTTTGCATCCAAAGTATTTTCAGGACTGGTGCAACTGGTATATAGAAGCTAGTGACTTCACATCACTTGCCTTAGTATTCCATAATGCAAAGCACATATCCTTGCAGACATGTATAATGCTATGCATTATAGGAAGGGTTACTACCCAGATCGGTTTCGACCTTTATATAAGGCATATAAGGATACTAAGGCAAGTGATGTGAAGTCATTAGCTTCTATATACAAGTTGTCCCAGTCCTGAAAATACTTCAGACACAAACTTTGTTTGCTTACACTTTGGATAAAAGATTAAACCAAGTATATAATTCTTGGTATCTTTAATTTATAGTATAACCAAGTGGAAAAACTTTCAACAACATCAGTCACCTGTTCACCCTCCAAAAAACTAGGTATTGTGGTATTGTTTTCTGCTCCTCACTTGTATAACTCCTAATACTACATGAACAGTCAGCCTGTTGGGTCGAGGGGTTAGTGTATTTGCTTTCCAATAATCCAACCAAGAGACTGCAGGTTTGAATCTCATCAATGGGCATGGATGTTTTTCAAACATTTTTAGTTGGCAGATGACTAATAAAAGGTAAATATATGGATGCTTAGGTGGCATCTGTCTTCTAAATAGTCTATACTAAGGCAACTTGTGAATGCCTGGGACTGTATTCCCATAAACTCTCTAGTCAACTTACCTTACGAAACATTTGTGGTTTCTACGTTTGGCTTTGAAATAATGCTGGATCTAATATCCACTTGACTTATAGAAAATACAATATCTATTACATTCTATCTCTGTAACTACATCATTCTCTGACAACCAATGCCAAAAACCATTGCCGGCCTGTTGTCCAAGTGGTTAGCTTATCCACTCTCCAGCCAAAAGGCTGCTGGTTCGAATCCTGCTGTGGGCATGGATGTTTGTGATTTCTGTGAAAGTACTAGTGGTAGTGGTCGGCGGTAGATGGTGTTGTTGTAGATGATGAGGGTAGTTGCCGTTGGTGGAATAGTGGAGATGGAGAGTTGTAGAGTAAGTGCCCTCCCTTGATAAGTCTTTGGACTCCCTGGAGGTGTGATGTAATAATAATAAGTAGAAAACTCCTTTCCTTTATTTCTGATATTTCAGGCATTCATGTGCATGTATTTCAACATAACCCTTGGGCCCACGGTTACTCTTATGTAATGTTACTTGCCCATTCAGATTCAAAACCTGGAAAACTGCACTCGCATTCATTTGTCCCACGGTGACTTAACACTTGCTTGTTCCCCCCCCCCCCCCCCAATCTCTAGTTTCCATTGTTTTACACTTCTAAACTCTAACTGATCAACACTTTCTCCAAGCGCTTAAATTCAGAACCGTTTAAGTGCCATCCATCATGCATATACAGGTCCTTATGCCCATCAGATTTACTCCATGCATCTATAAACTGCACAATCTTATCATTGACCATCATGGCCCTACTGAGGCAGCAGACTCAAAATCTTTTCTTTCTTACTCTTCATTTTTGCTTCTAACAATTTTTTCATATCTTCTCTCTTTGCATATTTCTCACCTTTCAAATCATTTGTGCCTTCTGAAACGATTAACTCATTCACTTCTTTCTTCTGCAAATTTTCAGCTTCACTAACATCTTTTATCTTTGCACCTGGAAGACATGCTTTTGTCACTTTCTCATTAAGTATATCTCTTATCATTGAATTCCCATAACAATACTTTTCTCCCAGTTTCTTGCACTTTTATGCTTTTTCCATTCACTCTTCCTTTCATTCTCCATCCTTCTGTACCATATGCCAATCGTTTCCCCAGTTACTCAAGCTCACATTTTGTCCTGTGATGGAATTTGTGTAAGCGTGCAATTTCTTTCCATGCTGGCATCTCATCATCCATGCTATTACTTTCCCACTTCCTTCAAAATCTCATTTATATTTTGTGCATTGTCATTGCTGCTTCTGCAACATTCTCCATAATGCTTCCACAATCCTGCCTTACTTCCATATTATGGAAATAAGGCAGTAAAGCCAGCCTTTCTCCTGAGCTTATCATAATCAACTGCCTTGTAGTTCCACATATACTTCTTCTTGACAGAATATTCCTCATATTTTACAATCTCCCTGGTCAAGACCACATGTTACTTTTGCTAATCGGAGGCAATCTGACCACCTTGGTTATGGATATCCTATGAGCAGATCCAATACTTCCACACCCCTGGTCCCCTCCATCACATGCCTCAAGTAATTATCTCTCAATATATAAATTTCATTTCCTTCCTGCCATGTGATCTTTCTTCCTTTCAGTCTATATCTCCATAGTTGAAGTCCCCCATAATAATCACCTGAGCTGCACATGTACTAATTTGCTGATGCATGTCCTCCAGATCATCCCTGGAACTCCCAGGCCTCTAGCAACAACCAACTGTGTACTTTGTGTTACTGGCTTTCATTTCACACCAGGCTGCTTCAAATGAACAGCCACCCTCCCAAATAGCTCCTATTCTTTTTGGCTGCATTTCATCTGCCACTATCAGCAGTATCCCTTCCCTCATCCTTTCTTCTCTGAAAATACTAAACCCTTTACATTCTATCCCCGTATCTACATCATCTGCTGTTAGCCAAGTCTCACTAATGCCTATAACTTTTGGTGAGGTAGCACTAACCAATGCAAAAAACTTCTCCCTCTTGTTCCTGATACTTCTGGCATTAGTATATAGAAACTGCAGCAATCTTTCAGGACTCTAATCACCCGTACTTCCTGTATTGACCACCCTATTCAATATTTTTGTTTGAGAGACAAGATTTTGCACTTGGTCATTCTCGCACTCACTCGCCTCATGGGTGCCTTCACACACACACACAACTGCTTCCACCCTAATTGCTTAAGTTTTTCTGAATTTGTGCTTCAACATGCTCGGCGAACAACTTTCTCTAGTCCCCTGACACCAAACTCATTTAGATGCAGTCCATTAGCATTATACAAATCCTTCTTTCCATCAAACACAGACCACAGATCCACAAATTCTATATCATTTTTTCTGCATAACCTACGTATTGATTCATTTGTTATCAATGTCCTCCTTCTCAGTTCAATTCTATTGTAGCATAGCAGGAGACTTACAGTCTTCACCTTCTCATTCTTCATTTTTGCTTTGTCTAACAACTCCTTTACATCCTCCCTCATAGAATACTTCTTACCTCTCAGATCATTAGCTAATCAAAACAATCCTTTACCTTACCTTTTTGCATCCAGATGGTATGACTAATATCATTATTTGCACTAGGAAGCATGATTTTGTTACACTTTCAATAAGTACTCTCCTGATTACTGAGTCTGTACATAATTTTCTCCTTTTTTTTTTTTTTTTTAATTTTCATTTGTTTGCATGGTCATGATTCTTACTTCAGATTGCTTCTTTTTCTTCTCAGCCTTGCTTATCTCTTGCCACTTCTGCATCTTTTCAATTTCACACTTTTTTCTGTGAAGAATAACATCCAAGCACACTTACTTTATTTATGTCCATTTTGTCCTCCTGTATTTCTACTGCTACACATTGAACATTAATTCCAACATTTTCTATCCTATTGTTGATACTTTCCACTCTATTAAAATACTGTATAATAATAATAAAAAATCAAATTGCCACAATCTTGCTAATGGCTCTACCAAACCATGAAAGAGCCATTGGCAGGAGTTTGTGACAATTTGAATGACCATAGATGTAACAGACCAAAGACAAGAAGGTGTGAGCTTGATTGTCCTTAGACTCTGGCTTTTCAGATTTGCCTTCATAATGAATTATGCTCAGTCATGAAAAAAGATACAGGAAGGGACATTTTCTTTAATCAATGCAAGATACATTGAGCTAAAAACACTAGTTTCTAAGTTTTTAAAAAATTTTACGTAGTGTGCACTACATTCTTATTTGTAATTTGTTGTTCTTTCAGATATTTATAGAGATCAATTAGAAGTTGATACAAAGTGTTTCGTTCTACTTCTTTATCTCCAGTATGTTCACAAAATGCATTTTAGAAATTCAAATACTTTCCTGCAGGAAATGTATCCTTTCTTGCACTTTCTGAATATTTCATTTTATTATGCAATTTTTCACCCACTTAGAGTGAGGACAAAAATATCCTTTATTTGATGTGTGCCAGTTCAAAAATTAGTTACTCGGTCATGTATATGAATTTTATGTATACAGATTTATTATAGATGCACCTGTGTAATGTATATATTAAGATGTTGAGCAAAAAAACTCTTTTTTGAGAATTTAAATTTCAATTAAAATTCAGTTTGACAGTTATTTGCATGTTTCAATTATTTGTTTAAAGATAAAAGTGTGTGTATGTGTGTGTGAGAGAGGGGGGGATGTGATAAAGAAGTTAAAGGATTTTATAGGATTGATGTAGATGGATGAAAAATTGATATGAAATTTTTTATCATAAGACCTGTGGGGGGAAGAGAGAACTAGTGGTCAACCATGAAAAGTGATTAAGAGTGTGATTAGTAAGGGCAAGAGGACTAAGATTTTTTTCTTGGAAAGTAGTGAATGAGCACTGTCTTGTATACTGTTAGTTTAATATTTTTTCTAATTTCTCTCTTATTCCACATAAAGCTTTACTTATGAGTATTCTTTTATCTCTTTCCATTTCAATTTGTCATCTTTACTATAGACTGCCAAAATAGCTGAAATATTTTATTTGTTCTATAGTGTCTCCATTGAGAATGCATCTGAAGTTTTCTAGGTTCCTTTCAATTTCATAGTTTTGGGCCTTTTATTTTATTTATTTCTATTTATATACAAGCTGTCAAATATTTATTAAAACCATTCTCCACTCCCCTCACAGACAACTCTCCTTCATTTATTAAAAACCCTCTTTACTTTAAACCATTAATAAAAAAAAAATCTAACTCTGACAGATTCAGACAATATTTGTCATGCCAAATTTGTTTATAAATGGTATCCTGGAGACTTACACTGGATGTGTTTAGGAGTTCTGCATTAAGCAAATAACTGAGTTTGACATAGCCACTTTCTTTCATAATACAATCAATAATTTTATTATTATTATTTTTTTTTTAATATGATCCACACACAGAAGTCTAGAAGACCTATAACACATTAGTGCCATGTGTGGGTAAGAGAAACAGAAGAAAGGAAGAATCTGTTCACATTTGACTTGAACACCCCTGAGAGTTGCAATTTTTGGGGAAGACTGGCCCAAAGGACAGGAGTTGGAATGAAAGAGGAGGCAGTGAAGTTGGTTTGGCGAGTTTCAAGGTGGACTGTAAAAAGGTGTTGGTTTGCAGTGGTTCTTGTTTTAATGATTTTGGAGGAGAGTGGAAGAATAATAGTAGCCATTTCAGCATAGCACTGTCCAAAGTATCTCTAGAAGAGGTACAAGGCAGAAACTGTGTGTGTGAGAGAGAGAGAAGTGGGTATGTGAGAGAAGGATCATTAATTAACCGGATTGCCCTCTTCTGGATAGAATCGAGCAATCTTAGAGAGGATTTTGGTGCACCACCCCAAATATGGCCGCGATATTTAATGATAGAGCAGATTTGTGCTTTGTATAGAGTTAGCAGCTGTGAAGATGTGAAATATTGTCTTTTGCAAAAAAAGTACACCAAGTTTTTTGGTAGCTGCAGAAACTATAGTTGAAATGTGGTTGCACCAGAAAAGGTGCAGGTCATTCCAAGAAGAGACATCTGATCGTGTTTGGATATCTTAGTATTACTGAAGGTAAGAGGGAGGGATGTGATCGCTCTCTGTTGTGAGAGATTAGACAGAACTGAGTTTTTGTAGCATTGAAGTTTACAAGATTGTCCTGGTCCCACTGGGATATACCTAGGAGATCTGAGTTCATGTCACTGGTCGTGGTAGATCTTGAGGATTCTAATACTTGAGCATACAAGGTTTGTTAAATGAGAAGGAGGAATGGAGTGTACTATCATCGGCAAAGCTATGGATAGGATTGGAAGTCTGATAGAGCAGGTCATTTATATGTACAAGAGGAAAAGAGTGGGTGAAAGAACAGAACCCTGGGGTACTCCTGCATTTGTGGGAAAATTTGAGTTGAGTAAACCATTTACCATGACATGTAGTGAGCGATCAGTGAGAAAATTAGTGATCTAGTTGCAGAATGTGGAAGGCAGACCACAAGATGGCAGTTGTTAAGTAGGTCCCTATGCCAAATACGATTAAATGCTTTTGAAATGTCAAGCGCAACCATGTGAGTTTTTCCAAATTTTTCTATGCCTTGAGTCCAGAGGTAAGTGGCGAAAGCAAGATCATCAGCTGTAGATTGCGAGTGAACTGCTGGTCACTGATTAGTCGGTATGTCTCTAGGGATTCAAGAGTTGGTTGTAGATGATCTCCATAATTTTTGAGAGAACAGAAGTGAGAGCAATTGGACTGACTTTTATTACCTTTCTTTGGAATGGTCTGCATGTGGATCTGTTTCCGTGTTGTAGGGTAGATGCTAGTTGAGGATAGATTGAAGAGACAATACTTTATTTGTAATTAATTTGTATATATATATATATTTTTTTTTTCACTAGAGGTCATGCCAGTAGAATAACCGGTGATCAAATCATTGTTTCTCTAGCTTACTGTGTATAATGTAACTCATCCTGCCCTTATATACTCCAGATGATGATCTTAATATGAAGATCGAAATGTCGGGAAATTAAAAGAGTTATTTATAACATGGTTGTAAAGTCCATAATTTCTAAAATGACTGTGTAGTGCTGTTATGAATATGACAGGCATTCCACAAATCAGTGATCCCAAGCGGTGTATTGCAGGAAACTCACTTTTGTGTATTATTTTTTTTTTCAAATGTCTAGTAAGTTTTTAAGATACAGATGCTTATTAAATAGTGTGGACCTAACTGTTAAAATGTTCTCTTATATCGTTATTTCTATTTTGTGTTATTAATTACATTACTCTTATTATATCTTATTGTGATCTTAACATAATTATACTTCTATTTCTTTTCTAAATAACTTAGGGAATTGAAACAACGTAGATACGAATATAAATTAAATAATACTTTAATAGATATTTCCGATATTTCGGCAATGTCTCATTGCCATTTTCTAAAGGAACTTACAAAAAGGCAGGAGCACACAGGCCCTAACAATACAGTAACTGGAAATGAAGATATGAAGCTATCTTTCTCCTAGAAGTCCTGATGGTGCCCTCTGGTGGGCTAAGTAGGCATTCTTGGCCGTTGGGCTGAAGGTCTGCTGATGTATGCCTCCCAAATTTGGGGCAGTCGCATACAACCAAATTTGTTGAGGTTTGGAGAGTTTCTTAGGGCAGAGGCTGATTCCATAAATAATCTTTCGAATTTATATTTGCTCCGGTGTATTATTTTTGCTTTCCTCCACCGTATTCTGTGGCGAGTATCCAGAGCATGGTCTGCAAGACCAGAATGGCTATATTTGTAAATTATACTTCTATCCTGTGGCCTCAAATAGTAAGGCTCATGTGTGCAATGCTTCAAGAACAAAGAAAGTGCCTCGGGCTGGAGCCACTCTCTTTGTCTGATTTGCTGGTTCACTCTAATTCAAATTTTGGAAAATTTTCTTGTTAGTCAGCTGTGTCACCAAAATTCTAGGACAAGAGAAGTATCTCCCTCCAAAGAATAGAACACACAGTTCCTTTCCCTCCAACTTAACTCTATACAAATCTTATATATTTCTTACTCTACAGTCGTGGCATTATCGACTTCAATACACATAGGTTCTATTTTATGTGTAGTGCATTGGACTTAGAGATCAGGCAAGTTATTTTGACAAGAAAACAGTTTATTCATTACTAAACATCAAATATACAAATGTCAAATATTAATTTCAACTGAATCTAGCATTTATACTCTATCAAACAACTCAATATAAGGTATACAGTCCTGTCCCTCAATCATCTAATTTAAAAAAGACCACGTGTCTAGAATTTCACACTTTTTTAACCTTACATATATTCAGATCATCATCTCATAAAAAAACTCAGGTCTAGGAATTAGCTATTACAATAACTCATGAAATTTCATTATACAAATGAGTTAGGCTTTACTCTTATACAGAGTAAATTAATTCAAATATTAGCTCATTTTCATGAAGTCTGGATCTTTATAGCTGATTATCCCTTCTTGTTTCCGTCATACTTCGTCACTGCATCTGGTCATCCCTTAATTTGCAAGACTCCTTTCTTACTATCGGTGGACAATTTAATTCCTATGGCTTGGAAGTTCGGCATCTGGTTCCTCCTAATACGACGTGCCTTAGTTGCATCGTTCTTCTGGCCTTTGCTTCGTGAATATAGGTCTCCGAATAGGATAGCGATTCATCACCCACGATTCTATTGAAGCTCATCTGCCATTAACGATCATCGTACTTTTTTTCAAACTCCTCGGCTTACGTTGACCTTGATACCGTCAGAAGTCCGAACTCTCTCGTCGGAACTCCACGTGACCTCGTAACTTCACACTGACCCACAAACGGGAACTGCACACCGATCAACTCGAACTTCAAGAAAAAGGCCCCGACAAGCCCCAGCAAACTGCTATTTATGCAGTTCCGATGACCTTCATTTTTCTTACGTCATAGTCCCCTGGGTACTTCGGTGGTCTGTACCTGTCACTCTTCTCGGTCAGTGCATTTAGTCGGGAAACCCCCATGTAATGCCGACCTTCGTGTTTGCAGTAGCCTCAGGTCATGACTTAATCCCTTAATCTGTCTGGAATTTTTGTTGACTAGCGGTTTCTTTAGACACAATTTATCTTATACTTATTTCCTTTGTTCTTACACAAAACTTTTGATATTACAATATTCAATATGAAGAAAACATTATTTCCATTTCAATTAACACAAAGTTTTTCTATTAATTCACAAGTATTTTAGTGGGACTTAGCATACTTGTAAAATCTGAATAAAAGGTATTTTATTATATTTCCGACTGAACAAGCAGGCTTCAGGCCAGGAAGAAGTTGTTGTGACCAGGTCCTGCCCTTGACAATTAAAATTGAAGCAGGCTTTCAGAAGAAACTTAAATCTGGAGCCACTTTCATTGACCTAACATCTGCTTATGACACTGTCTGGATCAGGAGCCTCCTCCTAAAACTAGGAAATATTATAAAGTCTAAAAAAAAACTTTACAACTTTTTGAATCTATTCTCTCCAATAGAAAGATCTGGGTCCATATTGGTGGAAAAAAGAGCAGGCCTAGATTCCTTCACAACGGTCTTCCTCAGGGCTCTATATTCCTATACTTTTTAACACCTACAACTTTTTGAATCTATTCTCTCCAATAGAAAGATCTGGGTCCATATTGGTGGAAAAAAGAGCAGGCCTAGATTCCTTCACAACGGTCTTCCTCAGGGCTCTATCCTCTATACTTTTTAACATCTACATGTATGATCTACCTCATACCAGAACAAGCAAGTATATGTATGCCGATGACCTAGTGATCTTATATCAATCCACCTCCTTTATCAACCTTGAATACAAACCTGAACACCCTGGAAGAGTACTTCAAGCAGTGGTACTCGAAGCCAAATCCAGCGAAAACTGTGTTCTCAGTATTTCACCTGTACAATGCAGAGGCAAATCGACAACTCAACCTTTCTTTCTGTGGAAAAATGTAGAGTACGACCTCACCCGAAATACCGTGGAGTGAGCCTGGACAGAAGCCTAACCTGTAAAAGGCACATCATCAACCTCTCCAATAAAATTAAAACCTGAAATAACATCATTTCAAGGCTTGCTGGAACAACCTGGGGTTGTGGTGCAGAAGTCCTAAGGTCGTCTGCACTAATCCTCTCATTCTCTGCAGCAGAATATTGTGCCCCTGTCTGGGAAAGAAGTACACACACACTATAGACACCCAGCTAAACTACCATGCACACAATTAATGGGACAGTGAGAAGCATCCCTCTCTCCTGGCTGCCTGTTCTATCTAACATTGCTCCACCACACGTACAGAGAAGACAAGCCTTGATTAAGGAATTTAATAAAGCAATGAGCAACCCACTTCTGCCCCAACACCAGACTCTCATATACCCATCTAGTCTTCTCCTCAAATCTAGAAAGCCTCTCTGGTCCATGGACGAACTCTCTTCAGCTGCGCTGCCATCAATATCTGACATATGGAGAGAATACTGGTCCAACAATCTCTCAACAAACGGCTTCCTGGTAGAAGATCCCTGTGCTCCGCAGCCTTGTTTTGATCTTCCTAGGAATATTTGGTCATCAATAAACAGGATGAGAACTAATCAGGGCAGATGTGGCTACCTTCTACATAAATGGGGGCTGTCAGATCACCCTTATTATGATTGTTCTCCCGTGGCTCAGACGATTACTCATATTGTGTACTACTGCCCAAAGTGCCAAT
Organism: Typopeltis vanoorti; assembly: GCF_054136105.1. Taxonomy (NCBI): domain Eukaryota; kingdom Metazoa; phylum Arthropoda; class Arachnida; order Uropygi; family Thelyphonidae; genus Typopeltis; species Typopeltis vanoorti. Next base: position 29,509,628 of record NC_143564.1, on the reverse strand, counting down.
TTCACGGTGGTGGCCTACAGGACATCCACAAGGTGACGGATGAAGCCTTGAACTGGCTTTTCAGCCTGGACCTTGACCTGTAGTTGGTATGGTGGTTGCGGTGGTTATGGAGGAAACAGAAGATCACTGTCCCATCTCACCATGAAGACTTTATTCTCGTCACTCTCATAGTCCTCATCATAGTATCAGCAGAACTCCTCCTCATGTTAGAAGATGATGATACAATGTGAAATGGGCCTTCTCTAATGGATCCAGTTTTCTCACACAAGACACAACTGCTCTCTACTTAAACCTTGGATCCAGCTACATTTATGTTGTGAAGTGTTGTGAAAACATGCAGCCTTATCATATTTGTTGCAGCAGGACGATAATTGTCCCTGGCTTGATTACGACAAGTTACTTTTGCTTTATTTTTTTTAAAAAAAGGAAAGACTTAGAAAGCAGGTTGTGCCTTTTATGTAATGAACTTTTATATGTTAAGATTTTCATCATTTGTTTCTGGAAATTGTGATTGTACTTTTCACTTACCAGTTTCATGTAGCCATAAGTATAAATAAATAAATAAAATTACAAAAACTACTTTTATTCAAGATATTACAAAGGTTTCCTCTTCCCAAAAAAATTTTTTTTCTAAAAAAAATTTTCACTTCATTCCTGCAGATTTTCTGGAGAGATTTTACCTGCAACCTATTCTGCTCGCTTCCTTTATCTCTCTCTCGGACTTAATATGTACCTTATATCATTTTGTGCCTTATCTTGATTACACCTGATTTCATTAAATTTCCATTAAATTTATTCATAAAGCTTGCACAATCTGTCAGTAAGTGTGCAGCCTTTGTACCAAGAGCTAAATTCCAACACAACAAACCACTTACAGCCTTTCTAAGCATAAAAAGGAAACAGAGGAAGTTTGCAAAATTAAATTGTCACTGAGTTTGTGTATTAGCTTCATGTTTTCTGTGCTTATTCCACCTCGGTCTGTCATAAAACTTACTAGATCTATTAATTATCTCAATGTAGTTTACTCCGATGTTCTTGGACCATTCTCCCCTGATTGTTCTTCTGTATCACTTTGGTCATTTGCCAATTTAACGCTTGATATTTGGTAAGTCTCAGATTGACTGTTACCCTCAAATGTTGAAGCTACTGAAGAATTAGTCTGGTTATTTTGAGACGCAACATTAAATTTTACTCTGCATTCTTTCTTCATGGGATTTCTATTTCTACCTTTAAATTTATCATTCTCTCTACTAAACCATTTATTTCCCATAAGGAATATCTCATTTCTAGAGAAGTTCCAAGAGAACTTATACCTCTGTAGAAAGTTAGTTCCTAAAATTATTTGAATGTGTGGGCGAGATGTCCTAGGGAGGACCAACAACTCTTGCCAAACACACATATTAAACTCAGGTAAGTATAATTTCACTCTAACCTTTTTGGTCGCATAAACTTTGGATGTCGATATCCCCCTATAATCTGATCAGTCTCCTTAGATTAGAAATGCCTCTCCATACATGGGATTTTATTCCTTGAAAATAATCTTCCATTATCACAGAGGCCTGGGAACCAGTATGTAACAACACGTCGCAATATGATCCTTGTATCTTCCCTTTGATTATCATTTTTGATCTTCCATGTTGTGCATGTCTCCATTGTTCTCTCCTCCATGGTTTACCTTCATTAATATGAGGAGTGTGCCCAAACCTCGACTCATTTCTATTATTTCTCATGGAGGGTCTCCCATATCTAAAACAGTTGTGAGCTAAGTGCCCAGTCTTGTTGCAACTGAAACATCTAGGAGTCACCCTTCTGTCTCCTAGTTCGATTTTTCTCTCTGATTGAGGTAGAGACACTTCAGGGTTCTGTTCTGTCACTGCCGCCAACTTTTGCATTACAGCATCAAGACGCTCCAACACAGGCTGTTGAAGTCTTTTGACTTGTCTAATTAATTCATTAGTCCTCTCTGTTTGAGGGATAGTTGATTCTGAGGACCTCACGGTTACTGCCGCCAACTGGTTCAGAACAACATCAAGACAGTCCATTCTTGATGGACCGTCTTGATGCTGTTGAAGTTGTTCAACTTCTTGTTTGATTGCTGATCGTAACTTCTTCCATATTAGTTAGCACCACTTCTCTTTTGATGTTGGTCCTATTGTCAGTCACCCGATTGACGTTGACTGATCTCTCCCTTTACTATACTTTTAATCTTTAGTCTTCCCCTTACACGAGCTAGATACCTTCTCAGTTTTGTTCTCTCAGTTGAAATTATTCACTTCCTTATTTACATTAATGTAGCTGGTAGTAGATGCGGGATGAATGTCTCCGAGCATCTGTTCCTTCTCTTTCACGACGATGAAGCATTCCTCAAGATTTGTGATTTTTTTCTTATAAGCGGTCTGCTTCAACTCTTGCTTCACCCCTGACCTGAACTGATGAAACACTACCCAGTCGAGGTGAAGTTTATCCTCATTAGAGATGCTCAGACCGTTGGCAATGGTCAGTAATCTGTTGTAGTACTGAGTCACGTTCTCCTTATAATTTTGAGTACTTCTCTGTCATTTCCATATGTTAGGGCCTAAACTTCTTACTTTAAAGAACTGAGAAATTAATATTGTTGGTTGTGATTTCTCCGCCACACCTGCCTTTATCACCACTTACCATGTATGTCTACTCCCTCTCAACTTCCCCACCCATATTCCAGTATACTCCATCTTCATACACACATTCACTGCCACTTTTAACATCCACTCTCTCTCTCTCTCTCTCTTTCCCAATGTTTTCCTGTTCACCCAGGGCCCCCCCTCCCCCTCATTTTCCTGTTCCTCTTGCATTCCCATTCTCTCTCTTCATCTCTCACACTACTGTTTTCACTGCCAAGCACTTCTGTTTGTTCAAAACAGCTCTCCTGATTTTTCACTTTATCTCTTGCATGCATCACACACTGTATTTCCACACACACCGTGCTTCCATCCAGCAACACTTTCTCCATTGCACTCACTCCAGATCATTCAAATGCAACCCATTACGCCTGTATAATTTCATTCTTTCCTCAAACACATGCCATAAATCCATAAATTGTCATACCTCGGCAACACATTGGCAACCTTTCCCACTACGTTATCTTTCACTCCTCAATCTCTCTCTCTTGGATCTCCTCATGTCTGAGGACTCATGATCTTCCGGATGATGTTTCATTCGTCCCTGTACATATTGTTTGTTCTAGTTTAAGTCCAGTGATTCTTAATATTATTATTGTTCCGGGAAACTCCAAGGAGTCGACAGACTCATCGAGAGAGGCCCTAACATCATGTCTAGAACAACTATTCAACATTCACACAGTATCTATCATATCTTGCCTTGAACTCATTCACGGTCGTAGCACCCACAACAGACTCTGGAAGCTTATTCCACTCATTCACCACTCTCCAAGTAAAAAACCTAGCTCTAACACCCTTGTCAACCGCGCTCTTTCCCAGCTTCCATGCATGGCCCCTAGTCCTCCCACCACCAGTCATATTTTCAAAAATATCTTCTGGATCAATCTTATAAAAACCCTTCAGTAATTTGAATGTGTCAATCATATCACCCCTCCTTCGCCTATCGTCCAATTTCTGCAACCCACAAATCTTCAACCTATTCTCATAAGGTTCATTCCACAGACCTGCTATCATCTTGGTCACTCGTCTCTGGACCCTCTCCACTTCCTCCCCATCACGAAGAAACCCTGGTTCCCATAACTGGGCACAGAAGTCCAAATGGGGTCTTATCAAGGCTCGATACAGAGGAACAACAACTTGTTTGTCTCTGCATGTTAAAGTATTTTTCAGAACCAAAGTGATTTGGTGAGCTGTTTTAGTCACTTTTGCAATGTGCCCTCTAAACTTCAACTCCCTATCCACCAACACTCCCAAATCCCTGGCCTCATCAATCTCCTGGAGTATGGATCCACCAATGCGATATACTGCTGCTATTCTTTTCACCCCAAAGTGCATAACCTTACACTTTGCCATATTAAACTGAACATCCGTTTTTCCTAGCCCAGTCCTCCAAACTATCCAAATCATCCTGTAAAATTTTGACATCCTGTGCACTCACAATTGCTCTACCCAACTTTGCATCATCAGCAAACAAGTGAACACTTCGTCTCAAATCCTTTCCAATATCATTGATGAACAAATTGAAAAGCAGTGGTCCAAGAACAGAGCCCTGTGGCACTCCACTAGCCACAAGATGTCTTTTTGACTCCACTCCTGAATAAACTACCCTCTGGTATCTCTCCTTCAACCACCCTCCTATCCATCTCACCAAACCTATATCCATCCCCATCTGCTCCAGTTTACTGATTAGGGTTCCATGTGGTATCCTATCAAAGGCCTTGGCAAGGTCCAGTAGTATCACTGTAAACCCACTACCCCTATCCAGTTCAGCCGTCACTGTGTTATAAAACGTGAGCAGGTTACTGAGGCATGATCTACCCTTCACAAAACCATGTTGTCCCCCATACAATATCCAATTTTCATCTATCCAATCCTGTATTCTTTTTTTGACTAATTTTTCTAAGACCTTGACAATGATTCCTGATATGCTAATCGGTCGGTAATTTACAACAGCAGTCTTGGAACCACCTTTATGCAGTGGAACTATTTTCCCCTCCTTCCACCCGCTCGGGACTAACCCAGACCCGAGACTCAAATTAAACAAAATGGTCAAGGGTACTGACAATTCTTTAACTGCTTTTCATACTATACGAGCTGGTATACCATCCAATCCCACAGATGTATTGACATTGAGGTTATGCAATAGACTACTCACCTCCTCTTCATTCACCGCAATTCCCGTATAATCTACTGGTTTATTCGTTTCTGCAATGTCACCACCTGGATGATATATTCTTGCAAAGTGCTCACTCAGTAACTCAACTATCTTAACTGATTCAGTTACCTCCCTACCATCGGCATTCTTTAAAATCATTCTGCCATGTACATTTTTCCTTTTACTTGCTACATATCTAAAAAACTGTTTAGGATTCTCTTTAGCTTGCATGGCCAATGTTCTTTCGTAATCCTTTTTTGCTTTTCTTACCACACTCGTCACCCTTCTGGCCTGCGCTTTATACCGTTCATGTGCCTGCCGGTCATCTTTCTCCTTAAATTCCCTCCATAGTCGTTTCTTTTTTTGCAGCTCAAGCTTAATGGTG